>NC_057800.1:693242762-693542762 GCF_018294505.1 Triticum aestivum
GGCCCCGCCTGCGTCAACCTCCCTCCCGAGCGCGACAGCTAGGGTTCCTAGCCGCCGCCACCGCTGCTGGCCCCGGCCCGCTCCAACGACCCCCACGCCCGCTCCACACCGCTCCGGCTCCCCCGCGCCCGCTCCGACGACCCCCGCGCCCGCTCCACACCCGCTCCGGCTCCCCTCGCAGCCATCCCCAAGGTGAGCTATCTGGGCTAGCTAGGGTTCACCGCAAGCAAAGAAAGAGAGGAAGAAATCCCCCCGTCCCCCCGCCCCTTTGCTGAATGTCGATGGAATCAAATTTGCCGCCCCGCATGTGAAGGAGGACGGTGCTTTCCTGCCATGGCTGCGGAGCAAGGCCGGGTCCGCCATCTCGTCGGCGCTGCGCATCGGGACCTCGCCGCTGGGAAGGTCTGTTCTTGGCTACTGTCGATTTGCTACATAGAGCAGAGCAGAGCAGAGCAGTAACAGTGTCCTTGTTCGCATCGCAGCCGATCCAGGAGGGGGACTGCACCGGATCCGCCATCGCCGAGGAGCCGCACAGCACCGGATCCACCCCGTCCTCTTCCTCGGGTCGCCGTCGTCTTCCTCAACTCCGGCCACCTCAACTCCGGTCTCCGCTCCACCTCTGCTCCGTGGTTCAGTACACTAATCCTATTGTCTTTGACTACTTGATTTAACTTGTTGTACTTCCCACTACAAGTTGATTTACTGAATATGCTACTCTAGCTCCCGGAGCTGTGTTTCTATTTCTGTGTTTGGTATACAGTTTCTAGTCTGTGCATCACTATAAGAGGAGTGCATTTTTCTAGGTTCTCTCACAATCTCCATATGTTAGTTTGTTATCTTTTATACTTACAGTACAACAGGTTAACAGTTTGAAAGCCAGACAGTGAGGCTTTCTAGTGTATGGTCCTAACACACAAAAATTTTATTAGTTGAGGTTCACACTAGACAAACTTGTGCCAGCTAAGAAAAAAATAGAGTTCTACATTAGCTTGTCTGCCAGCTGGAGCAAGAAGCCTGAACTAGTTTTCCTTAGCTATCGCCTCATTTAGAAAATATTGGACAAGATCCCAAGAGACTTGGAGATATGTACAAGATCAGTAAGATAATAGCTTGCTGTTTAAGCATCGTTGCAGTCAAACTCTGGTATATTTACAATGAAAATGACCAAAGGTATGGCCAGTGCCATCAGGAAATCACAGGTGAACCAATGCATCATAGTGGTGTTGGAAATATGCCCTAGAGGCAATAATAAAAGTATTACTATATTTCATTGTTCATGATAATTGTCTTTTATTCATGCTATAACTGTATTATCCGGAAATCGTAATACACGTGTGAATACTTAGACCACACTATGTCCCTGGTAAGCCTCTAGTTGACCAGCTCGTTGTGATCAACAGATAGTCATGGTTTCCTGACTATGGACATTGGATGTCGTTGATAACGGGATCACATCATTAGGAGAATGATGTGATGGACAAGACCCAATCCTAAGCATAGCATAAAAGATCGTGTAGTTCGTTTTGCTAGAGCTTTGCAAGTGTCAAGTATCTCTTCCTTCGACGATGAGATCGTGTAACTCCCGGATACCGTAAGAGTGCCTTGGGTGTATCAAACGTCACAACGTAACTGGGTGACTATAAAGGTGCATTACAGGTATCTCCGAAAGTAGCTGTTGGGTTGACACGGATCGAGACTGGGATTTGTCACTCCGTATGACGGAGAGGTATCTCTGGGCCCACTCGGTAATGCATCATCATATTGAGCTCAATGTGACCAAGGTGTTGGACACGGGATCATGCATTACGGTACGAGTAAAGTGACTTGCCAGTAACGAGACTGAACAAGGTATTGGGATATCGACGATCGAGTCTCGGGCAAGTAACGTACCGATTGACAAAGGGAATTGCATACAGGGTTTGATCGAATCCTCGACATAGTGGTTCATCCGATGACAACATCGAGGAGCATGTGGGAGCCATCATGGGTATCCAGATCCCGCTGATGGTTATTGACTGAGAGCGTCTCGGTCATGTCTGCATGTCTCCCGAACCCGTAGGGTCTACACACTTAAGGTTCGGTGACGCTAGGGTTATGAAGATATGGATATGCAGAAACCCGAATGTTGTTCGGAGTCCCGGATGAGATCCCGGACGTCACGAGGAGTTCCGGAATGGTCCGGAGGTAAAGAATTATATATAGGAAGTGCTATTTCGGGCATCGGGACAAGTTTCGGGGTTATCGGTATTGTACCGGGACCACCGGAAGGGTCCCGGGGGTCCACCGGGTGGGGCCACCTGTCCCGGGGGGCCACATGGGCTGTAGGGGGTGCGCCTTGGCCATCATGGGCCAAGGGCACCAGCCCCTATAGGCCCATGCGCCTAGGGTTTCCCCCTAGGAGGAGTCCTAGTGGTGGAAGGCACCCCTAGGTGCCTTGGGGGGGAAGGGAAACCTCCCCTAGGCCGCCGCCCCCCTAGTAGATCTCATCTACTAGGGCCGGCGCCCCCCCTGGCACCCCTATATATAGTGGGGGAGAGGAGGGACTTCATACACCAGCCCCTGGCGCCTCCACCTCCCCCCGTTACGTCTCTCCCTCGTAGTCTCGGCGAAGCCCTGCTGCTGTGACGCCCTGCATCCACCACCACGCCGTCGTGCTGCTGGATCTTCATCAACCTCTCCTTCCCCCTTGCTGGATCAAGAAGGAGGAGACGTCTCCCGTCCCGTACGTGTGTTGAACGCGGAGGTGCCATCCGTTCGGCGCTGGTCATCGGTGATTTGGATCACGTCGAGTACGACTACATCATCACCTTGCAAGCTTCCGCACGCGATCTACAAGTGGTATGTAGATGCAAACTCTCTCCCTAGACTCGTTGCTTAGATGAACTCATAGATGGATCTTGGTGAAACCGTAGGAAAAATTTTAATTTTCTGCAACGTTCCCCAACAGTGGCATCATGAGCTAGGTCTATGCGTAGTTCTCTTTGCACGAGTAGAACACAACTTTGTTGTGGGCGTGGATTTTTTCATCTTACTTGCCTCTACTAGTCTTTTCTTGCTCAACGGTATTGTGGGATGAAGCGGCCCGGACCAACCTTACACGTACACTTACGTGAGACCGGTTCCACCGACTGACATGCACAAGTTGCATAAGGTGGCTGGCGGGTGTCTGTCTCTCCCACCTTAGTTGGAGCGGAATCGATGAACAGGGCCCTTATGAAGGGTAAATAGAAGTTGACAAAATCACGTTGTGGTGATTCGTAGGTAAGAAAACGTTCTTGCTAGAACCCAATTGCAGCCACGTAAAAGATGCAACAACAATTAGAGGACGTCTAACTTGTTTTTGCAGCGATTGATCATGTGATGTGATATGGCCAGAAGTTGTGATGAATGATGAATTGTGATGTATGAGATCATGTTCTTTGTAATAGGATTCACGACTTGCATGTCGATGAGTATGACAACCGGCAGGAGCCATAGGAGTTGTCATTATTTTTTTGTATGACCTGCGTGTCATTGAATAACGTCATGTAAACTACTTTACTTTATTGCTAAACGTTAGTCATAGAAGTAGAAGTAGTCGTTGACGTGACAACTTCATGAAGACACGATGATGGAGATCATGATGATGGAGATCATGGTGTCAAGCCGGTGACAAGATGATCATGGAGCCCCGAAGATGAAGATCAATGGAGCTATATGATATTGGCCATATCATGTCACAACTATATAATTGCATGTGATGTTTATTATGTATTATGCATCTTGTTTACTTAGGACGACGGTAGTAAATAAGATGATCCCTTATAAAATTTCAAGAAGTGTTCTCCCCTAACTGTGCACCGTTGCTACAGTTCGTCGTTTCTAAGCACCACGTGATGATCGGGTGTGATGGATTCTTACGTTCACATACAACGGGTGTAAGACAGTTTTACACAGCGAAAACACTTAGGGATAACTTGACGAGCCTAGCTTGTGCAGACATGGCCTCGGAACACGGAGACCGAAAGGTCGAACACGATTCGTATGGAAGATACGATCAACATGAAAATGTTCACCGATGATGACTAGTCCGTCTCACGTGATGATCGGACACGGGCTAGTCGACTCGGATCGTGTAACACTTAGATGACTAAAGGGATGTCTAATCTAAGTGGGAGTTCATAATTTGATTAGAACTTTATTATCATGAACTTAGTCTAAAACCTTTGCAAATATGTCTTGTAGATCAATGGCCAACGCTAATGTCAACATGAACTTCAACGCGTTCCTAGAGAAAACCAAGCTGAAAGATGATGGCAGCAACTATACGGACTGGGTCCGGAACCTGAGGATCATCCTCATAGCTGCCAGGAAACAATATGTCCTGGAAGGACCGCTAGGTGACGCTCCCATCCCAGAGAACCAAGACATTATGAATGCTTGGCAGTCTCGCGCTGATGATTACTCCCTCGTTCAGTGCGGCATGCTTTACAGCTTAGAACCGGGGCTCCAAAAGCGTTTTGAGCATCACGGAGCATATGAGATGTTCGAAGAGCTGAAACTAGTTTTCCAAGCTCATGCCCGGGTCGAGAGATATGATGTCTCTGACAAGTTCTACAGTTGTAAGATGGAGGAGAACAGTTCTGTCAGTGAGCACATCCTGAAGATGTCTGGGTTGCACAACCGTATGACCCAGCTGAACATTAACCTCCCAGATGAGGCGGTCATTGACAGAATCCTCCAGTCGCTCCCACCAAGCTACAAGAGCTTTGTGATGAACTACAACATGCAGGGAATGGAAAAGACCATTCCTGAAGTGTTCTCGATGCTGAAGTCAGCAGAGGCTGAAATCAAGAAAGAACATCAAGTGTTGATGGTCAATAAGACCACTAAGTTCAAGAAGGGCAAGGGTAAGAAGAACTTCAAGAAGGACGGCAAAGATGTTGCCGCGCCTGGTAAGCCAGTTACCGGGAAGAAGTCAAAGAATGGACCCAAGCCTGAGACTGAGTGCTTTTATTGCAAGGGGAAGGGTCACTGGAAGCGGAACTGCCCCAAATACTTAGCGGATAAGAAGGCCGGCAACACCAAAGGTATATTTGATATACATGTGATTGATGTGTACCTTACCAGTAATCGTAGTAACTCCTGGGTATTTGATACCGGTGCCGTTGCTCATATTTGTAACACAGCAGGAGCTGCGGAATAAACAGAGACTGGCAAAGGACGAGGTGACGATGCGCGTCGGGAATGGTTCCAGAGTCGATGTGATCGCCGTCGGCACGCTGCCTCTACATTTACCTACGGGATTAGTTTTGAACCTTAATAATTGTTATTTAGTGCCAAGTTTGAGCATGAACATTGTATCAGGATCTCGTTTAATACGAGATGGCTACTCATTTAAGTCTGAGAATAATGGTTGTTCGATTTATATGAGAGATATGTTTTATGGTCATGCTCCGATGGTCAATGGTTTATTCTTAATGAATCTCGAGCGTAATATTACACATGTTCATAGTGTAGATGCCAAAAGATTTAAAGTTGATAACGATAGTCCCACATACTTGTGGCACTGCCGCCTTGGTCACATTGGTGTCAAGCGCATGAAGAAGCTCCATGCCGATGGACTTTTAGAGTCTCTTGATTATGAATCGTTTGACACGTGCGAACCATGCCTCTTGGGCAAAATGACCAAGACTCCGTTCTCTGGAACAATGGAGCGAGCAACCAACTTGTTGGAAATCATACATACCGATGTGTGCGGTCCAATGAGCGTTGAGGCTCGCGGAGGATATCGTTATGTTCTCACTCTCACAGATGACTTGAGTAGATATGGGTATGTCTACTTAATGAAACACAAGTCTGAGACCTTTGAAAAGTTCAAGAAATTTCAGAATGAGGTGGAGAATCAACGTGACCGAAAGATAAAATTCTTACGATCAGATCGTGGAGGAGAATACTTAAGTCACGAATTTGGTACACACTTAAAGAAATGTGGAATCGTTTCACAGCTCACGCCGCCTGGAACACCTCAGCGAAACGTTGTGTCCGAACGTCGTAATCGCACTCTATTGGATATGGTGCGGTCTATGATGTCTCTTACCGACTTACCGCTATCATTTTGGGGATACGCTCTAGAGACAACTACATTCACTTTAAATAGGGCACCGTCTAAATCCGTTGAGATGACACCGTATGAATTATGGTTTGGAAAGAAACCTAAGCTATCGTTTCTAAAAGTTTGGGGATGCGAAGCTTATGTCAAGAAACTTCAACCTGAAAAGCTCGAACCCAAGTCGGAAAAATGCGTATTCATAGGATACCCTAAGGAAACTGTAGGGTATACCTTCTACTTAAGATCCGAAGGCAAGATCTTTGTTGCCAAGAACGGATGCTTTCTGGAAAAAGAGTTTCTCTCGAAAGAAGTAAGTGGGAGGAAAGTAGAACTCAATGAAGTACTACCTCTTGAGCGGGATAGTGACGCAGCACAGGAAACCGTTCCTGTGATGCCCACACCAACTGAAGAGGAAATCCATGATAATGATCAAGGTACTTCGGATCAAGTCACTGCTGAACTTCGTAGGTCCACAAGGACACGTTCCGCACCAGAGTGGTACGGCAACCCTGTCCTGGAAATCATGTTGTTAGACAACAATGAACCTTCAAACTATGAAGAAGCAATGGCGGGCTCGGATTCCAACAAATGGCTTGAAGCCATGAAATCCGAGATAGAATCCATGTATGAAAACAAAGTATGGACTTTGACAGACTTGCCCGATGATCGGCGAGCGATAGAAAACAAATGGATCTTTAAGAAGAAGACGGACGCGGATGGTAATGTTACCATCTATAAAGCTCGACTTGTCGCTAAGGGTTATCGACAGGTTCAAGGGATTGACTACGACGAGACATTCTCTCCCGTAGCGAAGCTAAAGTCCGTCCGAATCATGTTAGCAATTGCCGCATACTATGATTATGAGATATGGCAGATGGACGTCAAAACAGCATTCCTTAACGGGCATCTTAAGGAAGAACTGTATATGATGCAGCCGGAAGGTTTTGTCGATCCTCGGAACGCTAACAAAGTATGCAAGCTCCAGCGATCCATTTATGGACTGGTGCAAGCATCTCGGAGTTGGAACATTCGCTTTGATGAAATGATCAAAGCGTTTGGGTTTATGCAGACTTATGGAGAAGCCTGCGTTTACAAGAAAGTGAGTGGGAGCTCTGTAGCATTTCTCATATTATATGTAGATGACATACTCCTGATGGGAAATAATATAGAATTTCTGGACAGCATTAAGGCCTACTTGAATAAGTGTTTTTCAATGAAGGACCTTGGAGAAGCTGCTTATATATTAGGCATCAAGATCTATAGAGATAGATCGAGACGCCTCATAGGTCTTTCACAAAGCACATACCTTGATAAGATTTTGAAGAGATTCAGAATGGATCAGTCCAAGAAGGGGTTCTTGCCTATGTTACAAGGTATGAGACTGAGCTCAGCTCAGTCACCGACCACGACAAAAGATAAATAAGAGATGAGTGTCATCCCCTATTCTTCAGCCATAGGATCTATTATGTATGCCATGCTGTGTACCAGACCCGATGTAAACCTTGCCGTAAGTTTGGTAGCAAGATACCAAAGTAATCCCGGCAAGGAACACTGGACAGCGGTCAAGAATATCCTAAAGTACCTGAAAAGGACAAAGGACATGTTTCTCGTTTATGGAGGAGATGAAGAGCTCGTCGTAAAGGGTTACGTCGACGCTAGCTTCGACTCAGATCTGGATGACTCTAAGTCACAAACCGGATACGTGTATATGTTGAATGGTGGAGCAGTAAGCTGGTGCAGCTGCAAGCAGAGCGTCGTGGCGGGATCTACATGTGAAGCGGAGTACATGGCAGCCTCGGAGGCAGCACATGAAGCAATATGGGTGAAGGAGTTCATCACCGACCTAGGAGTCATACCCAATGCGTCGGGGCCGATCAAGCTCTTTTGTGACAACACTGGAGATATTGCACTTGCCAAGGAGCCCAGGTTTCACAAGAAGACAAGGCACATCAAGCGTCGCTTCAACTCCATCCGTGAAAATGTTCAAGTTGGAGACATAGAGATTTGCAAAGTGCACACGGACCTGAATGTCGCAGATCCGCTGACTAAACCTCTCTCGCGTGCAAAACATGATCAACACCAGAACTCTATGGGTGTTCGATTCATCACAATGTAACTAGATTAGTGACTCTAGTGCAAGTGGGAGACTGTTGGAAATATGCCCTAGAGGCAATAATAAAAGTATTATTATATTTCATTGTTCATGATAATTGTCTTTTATTCATGCTATAACTGTATTATCCGGAAATCGTAATACACGTGTGAATACTTAGACCACACTATGTCCCTGGTAAGCCTCTAGTTGACCAGCTCGTTGTGATCAACAGATAGTCATGGTTTCCTGACTATGGACATTGGATGTCGTTGATAACGGGATCACATCATTAGGAGAATGATGTGATGGACAAGACCCAATCCTAAGCATAGCATAAAAGATCGTGTAGTTCGTTTTGCTAGAGCTTTGCAAGTGTCAAGTATCTCTTCCTTCGACGATGAGATCGTGTAACTCCCGGATACCGTAAGAGTGCCTTGGGTGTATCAAACGTCACAACGTAACTGGGTGACTATAAAGGTGCATTACAGGTATCTCCGAAAGTAGCTGTTGGGTTGACACGGATCGAGACTGGGATTTGTCACTCCGTATGACGGAGAGGTATCTCTGGGCCCACTCGGTAATGCATCATCATATTGAGCTCAATGTGACCAAGGTGTTGGACACGGGATCATGCATTACGGTACGAGTAAAGTGACTTGCCAGTAACGAGACTGAACAAGGTATTGGGATATCGACGATCGAGTCTCGGGCAAGTAACGTACCGATTGACAAAGGGAATTGCATACAGGGTTTGATCGAATCCTCGACATAGTGGTTCATCCGATGACAACATCGAGGAGCATGTGGGAGCCATCATGGGTATCCAGATCCCGCTGATGGTTATTGACTGAGAGCGTCTCGGTCATGTCTGCATGTCTCCCGAACCCGTAGGGTCTACACACTTAAGGTTCGGTGACGCTAGGGTTATGAAGATATGGATATGCAGAAACCCGAATGTTGTTCGGAGTCCCGGATGAGATCCCGGACGTCACGAGGAGTTCCGGAATGGTCCGGAGGTAAAGAATTATATATAGGAAGTGCTATTTCGGGCATCGGGACAAGTTTCGGGGTTATCGGTATTGTACCGGGACCACCGGAAGGGTCCCGGGGGTCCACCGGGTGGGGCCACCTGTCCCGGGGGGCCACATGGGCTGTAGGGGGTGCGCCTTGGCCATCATGGGCCAAGGGCACCAGCCCCTATAGGCCCATGCGCCTAGGGTTTCCCCCTAGGAGGAGTCCTAGTGGTGGAAGGCACCCCTAGGTGCCTTGGGGGGGAAGGGAAACCTCCCCTAGGCCGCCCCCCCCCTAGTAGATCTCATCTACTAGGGCCGGCGCCCCCCCTGGCACCCCTATATATAGTGGGGGAGAGGAGGGACTTCATACACCAGCCCCTGGCGCCTCCACCTCCCCCCGTTACGTCTCTCCCTCGTAGTCTCGGCGAAGCCCTGCTGCTGTGACGCCCTGCATCCACCACCACGCCGTCGTGCTGCTGGATCTTCATCAACCTCTCCTTCCCCCTTGCTGGATCAAGAAGGAGGAGACGTCTCCCGTCCCGTACGTGTGTTGAACGCGGAGGTGCCGTCCGTTCGGCGCTGGTCATCGGTGATTTGGATCACGTCGAGTACGACTACATCATCACCTTGCAAGCTTCCGCACGCGATCTACAAGTGGTATGTAGATGCAAACTCTCTCCCTAGACTCGTTGCTTAGATGAACTCATAGATGGATCTTGGTGAAACCGTAGGAAAAATTTTAATTTTCTGCAACGTTCCCCAACAAGTGGATTTTGCAGGTACCCCGAGAGGCCCTTGAGTTTGCCGGAATGTCGATTAACTTCTGTTCTGACAAATTCGGGTACTCCATATGTCCTATTTTCAGCAAAGGTCATGCTGAAATTTCCGTGAATTTTAGCATGACTTTGCTAAAAATCGGACATATGAGGTACTTGCTACTAATGCATGGGCCGGGGTATCTTAGTACTTAGTTAAGTAGGATCAACTGCCCCTTTATTCTTACTGCATTAAACCATAGGTGGCAATAGAGCCAAGTGATTAGTGCCAAGTGATTAGGCCCAACCTAGGGTGCCTCGGCATCGATAAACCCTAAATGATGAAAACTTAACTTGGCTGCCCCGGATGCCTCGGTGTCGATGAGAACCTAAATGATGTACGCTTAGGCTTTTAGGGTGCCTCAGCATCGACAAACCCTAAATGATGAAAGCTTAGGCTTTTAGGGTGCCTCGGTGTCGACAAACCCTAAATGATGAGACCATGATCTTGTTCCTTGACAATAACCAACTTTTTGACCAAACTTTTTTCCTATTTAGAGCGAAACATGGCCCACAACGATGAGGCCGGTGGTTCGGGCGGCAAGAAATTCTGGGAGCTGTCCCAGGAGATGGAGGAACAACCTCACCGCTATGAGGACGCCGCGGAAGACACCGAGCCTGATTACACAACCCCTAGTGGCATCGGGGATGACACCACTGATGGTGCCACCGAGGATGCCATCACTGATGATGGCGGCGCACACACAGATGGCAGCCAACCGAAGAAGCAAAGGAAGGACCGGCGCCCGAATGCGCTCCGCACCCTCAAGGAGGAATTCACTCAAGTGGACTCCGACGGGAATCCAACGGAGCCCAAACATATAGTCAAGGGGTACTCGCTTCAGCTCGGGTGCATTCTCCGGAGCACCGCCTCGATCAACACCGAGAACCTTAGGCATAAGGACCGAGGGAATTTGCGCAACCTCCTCTTCACGAAGCTGCACGAACGATACAAGTTCCCCGCCGAATTTGAAAACACACGCCTCTCAGGGAATAAAGTGAACAATGCCGCCCTCACGAAGATGAGCACGGCCCTGTCTACTTGGAAAAGCGTGGTGAAGAGAATGATTGATAAAGGTGATAGTTATGAGAAGATCAAGGCGAAATATCCTTTGATGAGCGAAGATGAGTACAAGGAGTTCAAGATCAAGTGCGAGAGCAGCGCAACCTCCGAATCAAGTCAGTGGGGGAAAGAAATGCGGGAGTTGAACTTAGGGGAACACAAACTCGGTCCCGGCGGTTAGAGAGTGGCGGAGCCTATATGGGACAAGGAGGACGCGGAGCGTGCCGAGCAAGGCCTACCGCCCTGCTTCGGGAAATACAGCGGTGACAAGCAGACCAGGAACTATGTCAGGGCCCGGTACAAGGAGGACCCGATAACAAAGGAGCTTATCACGGATCCGAAGACTAGGGCGCTTGAGCTTCTTCTGGTAAGGAATACACCCCCGCGTAATTAGCTCCATATGATTGCACTCTAATTAATCCCCAATATTTCTAAATGGTTCACATTCCTTTCGCAGGAAACTGAAAGCAGTAGCGCGGGGTCGTCTAAGAGCTCCCCTTTCGACACCCCTTTAAATAGGGCGTTGAACGTAATGAAAAACAAGGATATGCTCACTAAGCTGACATCAGCTGGTCGTGTGGCTGGCAAAGGCTTGTCCACAAAATGGGGGTCATACTACACCGCTGGTGTGCGGAAGGAGAAAAAGACCAGCTCGGAAAGCCAGACGCGCAAGGTTGAAGAACTCAAGGCACAAGTGGCGCGGATTTCGGAGCTTGTCCAAGAGCAAGTGCAACAACAACTTGGAACGATGCTCAATGGCATGGTGCCTACGTTGATTCATGGGCTGACGACGTGGATTGCGGGTGGCCAACAGGGGCCTCTCCCGATTCCCAGCTTCACGGCCAACAACTCGCACAGCACGCAGGCGGCGCCATTGGTGTCTCCGGTGGCGGCGCCATTGGTGTCTCCGGCGGAGGCGGTATTCGTGTCTCCGGCGCCGGCACGGGCATTGAAGCTTAATGCACCCGGGTGCACGCCGGCTGGCACCTCGCCAGCAAGTGCCCCTTCCGTCAGTTGCACGCCCGCCGTTGGCAGTGCCTCGACATTAGCCGAGCTCGATGGCATCACGGTAACCAAGCCTCTTGGCCGATGACTTCATCTCCTTGCCTTTGACTGGGCATCCCTGACGCCCTGTACATGTTTTCACAGGGCACCACCGACGTTCCTTGCACTCTTCTGCATTTCGTGGGCGCCGAGTTGGTCGATGTCGCCAAGGGTAGAATCGTTCAACCGGGCAACCCCATGTTCCACGGTAATCCGATGCCATCCACAATGTATAGGGTTGAAGTGGTTCGGGTGCTGCCAGGCTGCGACGAGCTGTTACCTCCGATTCGACCTGCTGGGACCGACGAAGAAGATGAGATAACCCTCAGCACCCGCGTAAACTGGCCCCTGCTTTGGCCGAAGAGCCAGATTCGTTTGGGGGCGGGGGACACCACCCCACAGACAAGACCGCCAGTCGTGCCGGCGCCAAGCCATGGCAAGAACGCCGCAACGCTATCGGACCTGCCGGACATCCCTATGGCACAGGATCCGGACAGCCCTATGGCACAGGATCCGGACGGCAACGACAACGACGACGGTACATTTACCAAAGTTGATAAGTACTTTGCCGAACATGGGTACGCTGACGAGTTCTGCAGGCCTCTTTCTCAAGAACCCAACCAAGACGAGCGCGATCTAGCTGGTACGGCGGAGAAATCCAATTGCAACAGGCGTCGTCTGGTGTTTAGTTCTCAGGACACGCCTCCAGCTCCCACCTTCACCGAGCCTCAGATAGCTGAGGTGCGAAATATTATCAGCCCCAACATGCTCAAGAAGGCGGTCTGTGAGCAGAACTCGGTCCCATTACAGGAGATCAAGAAGAAGGGACGAAAACGAAAGACTAACAAGGGCGCCGGTGCGAGCCAGCCGGTACCGAGTTTGATCCGTGCTCAGGACGGGCCACCTTCACCTAAGGATATCTCGAGGAGGGTGCATGTGGCGGGTAGGGCGATGCTACCGCCAAATATGCTGAATGCTGCAACCGGTGCTATGCGGAGTCTGCACGACAGTGTTCTTTCTTTGGAGAAGAGGCGTCTCAGAGAGAAGGATGTGGCATACCCGGTTTTCATGGCCAAGGTGCCAGAGGGCAAGGGCTTTGTGGATGGCGACATCGGGGGTACGATCGTCCTGTGGTTTGATGACATCTTTGCTATGTTTAACCTTCATCCGCTGCATTACACCTTCGTTCGACTGTTTTCGCTGAGTATGGAGATGCGGATCATTAGAGACAAGACCCCGGACATCGTGATAGTCGGCCCCTTCTACATGCGTGCCAAGCACTTGAGCAGTGCTGAGGACCGCCAAGTTGCGAGTTCACACCTCGAAGGCGTCATTCTGGCAAACCCAGATAAGGATAACTTCCTTGTGCCTTACTTTCCCGAGTAAGTCATCCCTTAACCGCCCCGTAACATATGATTTCTTAGATTTCGATCGTTTTTTTCTAACATTCCGTGTTCTGTGCAGTGACACACATTGCACACTCATCCTCTTAAGCCCGAAATATTCCATGGCCACGTATTTAGACCCGAACCGTAACTCCAAGATAGACTACACAAATGTCAAGCAAGTTCTTGATGATGTTCTCCCCGCCTACGCCAAATCTGGAGGCACCTTCACCAGGGCAATTCGTAAGTACGGCAAGCACATATTCTCACACAATACGAAGTTCTGCTGCGTCAAGCAGCCGCCTGGCGGTCAGAAGGATGCCTACTACGCCCTCCATCACATGCGGGCGATCGTAAGGGACCATCATCAACTTCTGCTACCAGATAATCTCAAAGATTGGGCCACGAGCTTGTCGGCAGTCCAGGACGCGGACCTCAGACAAGAATTCTTTCGCATCCAGTCGGAGTTTGCGGACATCATCCATCAAGATGTCCTTCATATCTCAGGGAAGTTCTTCCTCAGATATCAACCGTCCAACAGTGAGATAGATGAAATGCTACAAATGCAGGGTGACAACGACCGCGATTTCATGACCATCACGACAGACGGCGGCTTCATCCACGTTCCTGTTCGATGAGTCGAGTCGAAAGTAGTGATCTGTAGTTCTGAAACATTGATTGGCTCATGTTGTAATTATACTTTAATGAATTCGTATGTCTCTTTGGTTTGGACAGTCGTTCAACTTAGATGTAATCGATGCTATTTATTAGTAGGACCATGAATCGTGCTATTAGTGTCTTGCTTTTCTCTTCCGATCCTTTTGTTGCATACTTACATATTGCTTATGTATTGTCTGTTGTTTGGCTTGTGCATAGAGATGCCGTCGTATGTCGTGTACAAGGGTAAGGTTCCCGGAGTCTACGATGACTGGGAGGAGTGTCGGAGACAGGTTCACCGTTTCAGCGGTAATAGTTACAAAGGGTACACCACTAGGGCGGAGGCCAAATCTAGATACGCCCGCTATCTAGCGGGAGAGAGGAGGGAGCGTTGGAGGAACCGGATGAAGACCAGTTTGATCGCGATGATGCTCATCGTGATGACCACAACTCTCTTTTATGTGATGGTAGTTTAGATGATCGATATCGACTTGTAATGTGAAGACAAACTCGATACTCGCGGTCTTGAGACTTGTAATGTTTTATCTTTGTTCGGTCTTTTGAATTCGGAGACTAATATGATGAATTGTATTCGGAGACTAATCTTCTATTGTATTCGATGAATCTGATGTTGATGTCTATATTCTATCTAATAATATATTTTATAACCTGCGCAAAAATCAGAAAAGGAAAAAAACAAATATTCATACTAATGGCGCATCACCACCAGGTGCGCCATTAGTATGCCAAAGGATACTAATGGCGCATCAACAGAGAATGCGCCATTAGTATGACAAAGCCATGCTTACGTATGGCCCCCCGGGAGGCACTCTAATGGCACATGCTGCTACATACTAATGACGCACTAGTTGGTGCGCCATTAGTATACCAGATACTAATGGCGCACCAGTGATGCGCCATTAGTAAAAATTACTAGTGGCGTGCTACTAATGGCGCACCGGTGATGCGCCATTAGTAGGCAAAACCGGTGCGCCATTAGTAGGCCTTTTCCTAGTAGTGCTTACCAAAGAAGAGAAGGAAATCTTGTTTGAATGCCTGCTCAGTATTAAGGTACCGTCTGGCTTCTTCGCCGCTGCCCTCTGCTTCATCAGTTTCCTTCTCCACTTCCCTCTGCTTCATCGCCGCCGCCCAGTCCCGCGCCGTCGCCACCCCCGTCGCGCCGTCCCCGTCGACTCCGCGCCGCCCCTGTCCTTGTCGCGCCGCCCCCGTCACGCTGTCCGCATTGCCGGCCCGTCCCCGTTCCCGCACCGGCCCGCGTCCCCGTCCCCGCACCGGTCCGCGTCGCCATCGCCGTCGTCGTCGCCTCAACCTCTCGCCCGCGCTATGAGCCCCTGTCCCCCCTCTCCCCCCTCCAATCGAAGCCGCCGCGCTGCCGACGCCGTCGCCGTCGCCTCTGCACACACATGCATACACAAACACACACATACACACAAACACACACACACACAATGTTTTTAGTTTTTAGTTTTTAGTTTTTTTTCTGTTTTTTCTGTATTAATGTTATAGAAATGATATTTATATATAGAACTGTGTTAGAAATGTTAGTTCTATAGAAATGTTACCCTTTACGACGAACTCTTTACGACGTTACCCTTTACGACGAACTCTTTTACCACCTCCATAATCGAGAAAATTCCTTAGTCCACTAGTTACTAAGGATAACTTTGACCACTGTCCTGTGATCCATTCTTGGATCACTCTTGTACCCCTTGACTGACTCATGGCAAGGCACATTTCAGGTGCGGTACACAGCATAGCATACTGTAGGGCCTATGTCTTAAGCATAGGGGACGATCTTCGTCCTTTCTCTCTATTCTGCCGTGGTCGAGCTTTAAGTCTTAACTTCATACCTTACAACTCAGGCAAGAACTCCTTCTTTGACTGGTCCAACTTGAACACCTTCAAGATCATGTCAAGGTATGTGCTCATTTGAAAGTACCATTAAGCGTTTCGATCTATCCTTATAGATCTTGATGCTCAATGTTCAAGTAGCTTAATCCAGGCTTTCCATTGAAAAACACTTTCCAAATAACCCTATATGCTTTCCAGAAATTCTACGTCATTTCTGATCAACAATATGTCAACAACACATATTCATCAGAAATTCTATAGTGCTCCCACTCACTTCTTTGGAAATACAAGTTTCTCATAAACTTTGTATAAACCCAAAACCTTTGATCATCTCATCAAAGCGTACATTCCAACTCCGAGATGCTTACTCCAGTCCCTAGAAGGATTGCTGGAGCTTTGCATACTTATTAGCATCTTTCAGGATTGACAAAACCTTCCGGTTGTATCACATACAACCTTTCCTCAAGAAAATCGTCGAGGAAACAATGTTTTGACATCCTATCTGCAAGATTTCATAAATAATGCAGTAATCGCTAATATAATCCCAACAGACTCTTAGCATCGCTACGAGTGAGAAAGTCTCATCGTAGTCAACTCCTTGAACTTGTCGGAAAACATCTTAACGACAAGTCGAGCTTTCTTAATGATGATACTTACCATCATTGTCCGTCTTCCTTTTAAAATCCATATGTACCTAACAGCCTTACGACCATCAAGTAGTTCTTCCAAAGTCTACACTTTGTTTTCATATATGGATCCTCTCTCGGATTTTATGGCCTCGAGCCATTTATCGGAATCCGGGCCCACCATCGCTTCTCCATGGCTCGTAGGTTCATTGTTGTCTAGCAACATGACTTCCAAGACAGGATCACGTACCACTCTGAAGTAGTACGCATCCTTGTCATCCCACGAGGTTTGGTAGTGACTTGATCTGAAGTTTCATGATCACTATCATAAGCTTCCACTTCAATTGGTGTAGGTGCCACAGGAACAACTTCATGTGCCCTGCCACACACTAGTTGAAGAGACGGTTCAATAACCTCATCAAGTCTCCACCATCCTCCCACTCAATTCTTTCGAGAGAAACTTTTCCTCGAGAAAGGACCCGATTCTAGAAACAATCCCTTATTGCTTTCGGATCTGAGACAGGAGGTATACCCAACTGTTTTTGAGTGTCCTATGAAGATGCATTTATCCGCTTTGGGTTCGAGCTTATCAGCCTGAAACTTTTTCACATAAGCGTCGCAGCCCCAAACTTTTAAGAAATGACAGCTTAGGTTTCTCTAAACCATAGTTCATACGGTGTCATCTCATCGGAATTACGTGGTGCCCTATTTAAAGTAAATGTGGTTGTCTTTAATGCCTAACCCATAAACTATCGTGGTAATTCGATAAGAGACATCATGGTATGCATCATATCCAATAGGGTGCAGTTATGATGTTCGGACACACCATCACACTATGGTGTTCCAGGCTGTATTAGTTGTGAAACAATTTCCACAATGTCTTAATTCTGTGCCAAACTCGTAATTCAGATATTCATCTCTATGATCATATCATAGATATTTTATCCTCTTGTCACGACGATCTTTCAACTTCACCCTGAAATTACTTGAACCTTTCAATAATTTAGACTCGTGATTCATCAAGTAAATATACTCAACATCTACTCAAATCATCTGTGAAGTAAGAACATAACGATATCCACTACATGCCTCAGCACTCATTGGATTGCACACATCAAAATGTATTACTTCCAACAAGTTGCTTTCTAGTTCCATTTTACTGAAAACGAGGCTTTCAATCATCTTGCCCATGTGGTATGATTTGCATGTCTCAAGTGATTCAAAATCAAGTGAGTCCAAACGATCCATCTTTATAGAATTTCTTCATGCATATATACCAACAAACATGGTTCTCATGTCTCAATCCTTTCAAAAATGAGTGAGTCCAAAGATCCATCAACATGGAGCTTCTTCATGCGTTTTATACCGATATGACTTAAGTGGCAGTGCTACAAGTAGGTGGTACTATCATTACTATCTTTTGGCATGAACATGTGTATCACTACGATCGAGATTCAATAAACCATTCATTTCAGGTGTAAGACCATTGAAGGTATTATTCAAATAAACAGAGTAACCATTATTCTCCTTAAATGAATGACCGCATTGCGATAGACATAATCAAATCATGTCTATGCTCAACGCAAACACCAATCTCGATGGTAGAGGGAGCGTGCGATGCTTGATCATATCAACATTGGAAACACTTCCAACACATATCGTCAGCTCACCTTTAGCTAGTCTCCGTTTATTCCGTAGCTTTTATTTCGAGTTACTAACACTTAGCAACCGAACCGGTATCTAATACCCTGGTGCTACTAGGAGTACTAGTAAAGTACACATCAACACAATGTATATCCAATATACTTCTATCGACCTTGCCAGCCTTCTTATCTACCAAGTATCTAGGGTAATTCTGCTCCAGTGGCTGTTCCCTTTATTACAGAAGCACTTAGTCTCGGATTTGGGTTCAACCTTGGGTTTCTTCACTAGAGCAGCAGCTGATTTGCCGTTTCATGAAGCATCCTTTTTGCCCTTGCCCTCCTTGAAACTAGTGGTTTCACAAACCATCAACAATTGATGATCCTTCTTGATCTCTACTTTTGTGGTGTCAAACATCGCGAATATCTCAAGGATCATCATATATGTCCCTGATATATTATAGTTCATCATGAAGCTCAAGCAGCTTGGTGGTAATGACTTCGGAGAACCATCACTATTTCATCTGGAAGATCAACTCCCACTCGATTCAAGCGATTGTTGTACTCAGACAATCTGAGCACAAGTTCAACAATTGAGCTTTTCTCCCTTAGTTTGCAGGCTAAGAAAATCGTCGGAGGTCTTATACCTCTTGACGTGGGCACGAGCCTGAAATCCCAATTTCAGCCCTCGAAACATCTCATATGTTTTGCGACATTCCAAAACGTCTTCGGTGCCTCAACTCTAAACCGTTTAACTGAACTATCACGTAGTTATCAAAATGTGTATGTCAGATGTTCGCAACATCCACAGACAACGTTCGAGGTTCAGCACACCGAGCGGTGCATTAAGGACATAAGCCTTCTATGAAGCAATGAGGACAATCCTCAGTTTACGGACATAGTCCGCATAATTGCTACTATCAACTTTCAACTAAATTTTCTCTAGGAACATATCTAAATAGTAGAACTGAAGCGCGAGTTATGACATAATTTGCGAAGACCTTTTGACTATGTTCAGGATAATTAAGTTCATCTTGTGAACTCCCACTCAGATAGACATCCCTCTAGTCATCTAAGTGATTACATGATCCGAGTCAACTAGGCCGTGTCCGATCATCACGTGAGACGGACTAGTCATCATCGGTGAACATCTTCATGTTGATCGTATCTACCATACGACTCATGCTCGACCTTTCGGTCTCTTGTGTTCCGAGGCCATGTCTGTACATGATAGGCTCGTCAAGTCAACCTAAGTGTTTCGCGTGTGTTCCGAGGCCATGTCTGTACATGCTAGGCTCGTCAACACCCGTTGAATTGAACGTAAGAATCTATCACACCCGATCATCATGTGGTGCTTCGAAACAACAAACTGTCGCAACGGTGCACAGTTAGGGGGAACACCTTCTTGAAATTTTAATGAGGGATCATCTTATTTACTACCGTCGTTCTAAGCAAATAAGATGTATAAACATGATAAACATCACATGCAATCAAATAGTGACATGATATGGCCAATATCATATTGCTCCTTTTGATCTTCATCTTCGGGGCTCCATGATCATCATCGTCACCGGCATGACACCATGATCTCCATCATCATGATCTCCATCATCGTGTCTCCATGAAGTTGCCTCGCCAACTATTACTTCTACTACTACAGCTAATGGTTAGCAATAAAGTAAAGTAATTACATGACGTTTATGTTGACACGCAGGTCATAAATAAATTAAGACAACTCCTATGGCTCCTGCCGGTTGTCATACTCATCGACATGCAAGTCGTGATTCCTATTACAAGAACATGATCATCTCATACATCACATATATCATTCATCACATCCTTTGGCCATATCACATCACATAGCACACCCTGCAAAAACAAGTTAGACGTCCTCTAATTGTTGTTTGCATGTTTTACGTGGCTGCTATGGGTTTCTAGCAAGAACGTTTCTTACCTATGCAAAAACCACAACGTGATATGCCAATTGCTATTTACCCTTCATAAGGACCCTTTTCATCGAATCCGATCCGACTAAAGTGGGAGAGACAGACACCCGCTAGCCACCTTATGCAACTAGTGCATGTCAGTCGGTGGAACCAGTCTCACGTAAGAGTACGTGTAAGGTCGGTCCGGGCCGCTTCATCCCACAATGCCGCCGAATCAAGATAAGACTAGTAATGGCAAGCATATTGAACAAAATCAACGCCCACAACTACTTTGTGTTCTACTCGTGCATAGAAACTACGCATAGACCTAGCTCATGATGCCACTGTTGGGGAACGTAGCATAAATTCAAAATTTTCCTACGTGTCACCAAGATCTATCTATGGAGTCATCTAGCAACGAGGGAGGAGTGGATCTACATACCCTTGTAGATCGCGCGCGGAAGCGTTCAAGAGAACGGGGTTGATGGAGTCGCTCGTCGTGATCCAAATCACCGATGATCCTAGCGCCGAACGGACGGCACCTCCGCGTTCAACACACGTACGGAGCAGCAACGTCTCCTCCTTCTTGATCCAGCAAGGGGGAAGGAGAGGTTGATGGAGATCCAGCAGCACGACGGCGTGGTGGTGGAAGTAGCGGGATTCCAACAGGGCTTCACCAAGCGCTGCGGGAGGAGGGAGATGTGTCATGGGAGGGAGAGGGAGGCGCCAGGGCTTAGGTTAGGTTGCCCTCCCTTTCCCCCCACTATATATAGGGCCAAGGTAGAGGGGGGGGGGGTGCAGCCTTGGCCCTTCCTCCAAGGAAGGGTGCGGCCAGGGAGGAGTCCCTCCTCCCCAAGGCACCTCGGAGATGCCTTCCCCCTTTAGGACTCTTCCTTTTCCTCTTCTCTTGGCGCATGGGCCTCTTGGGGCTGGTGCCCTTGGCCCATATAGGCCAAGCCGCACCCCCTACAGCCCATGTGGCCCCCCGGGGCAGGTGGCCCCACCCGGTGGACCCCCGGGACCCTTCCGGTGGTCCCGGTACAATACCGGTGACCCCGAAACTTGTCCCGATGGCCGAAACAGCACTTCCTATATATAATTCTTTACCTCCGAACCATTCCGGAACTCCTCGTGACGTCCGGGATCTCATCCGGGACTCCGAACAACTTTCGGGTTACCACATACTAATATCTCTATAACCCTAGCGTCACCGAACCTTAAGTGTGTAGACCCTACGGGTTCGGGAGACATGCAGACATGACCGAGATGACTCTCCGGTCAATAACCAACAGCGGGATCTGGATAACCATGTTGGCTCCCACATGTTCCATGATGATCTCATCGGATGAACCACGATGTCAAGGACTTAATCAATCCCGTATACAATTCCCTTTGTCTATCGGTACGACACTTGCCCGAGATTCGATCATTGGTATCCCGATACCTTGTTCAATCTCGTTACCGACAAGTCTCTTTACTCGTTCCGTAACACATCATCCCGTGATAAACTCCTTGATCACATTGTGCACATTATGATGATGTCCTACCGAGTGGGCCCAGAGATACCTCTCTGTTTACACGGAGTGACAAATCCCAGTCTCGATTCGTGCCAACCCAACAGACACTTTCGGAGATACCTGTAGTGTACCTTTATAGCCACCCAGTTACGTTGTGACGTTTGGCACACCCAAAGTACTCCTACGGTATCCGGGAGTTGCACAATCTCATGGTCTAAGGAAATGATACTTGACATTAGAAAAGCTTTAGCATACGAACTACATGATCTTGTGCTAGGCTTAGGATTGGGTCTTTGTCCATCACATCATTCTCCTAATGATGTGATCCCGTTATCAATGACATCCAATGTCCATGGTCAGGAAACCGTAACCATATATTGATCAACGAGCTAGTCAACTAGAGGCTTACTAGGGACATGGTGTTGTCTATGTATCCACACATGTATTTGAGTTTCCTATCAATACAATTCTAGCATGGATAATAAACGATTATCATGAACAAGGAAATATAATAATAATCAATTTATTATTGCCTCTAGGGCATATTTCGAACACAGTGATGGTTCCTTCTCTTTGGGTGTCCACCGCCCGCACCTCAGGAACCGCGAGTGGCCTAGATTACTCTCTAGTATTCGATCTTTATTAGCTTGCTAGCTAGCTAGCTAGTGATGTATTCGATATTATATCTATTATTCGAGACGATGTATTCGAGATTATATCTATTATTCGAGACGATGTATTCGAGATTATGTCTATTATTCGAGACGACTCATTCGAGATTATATTCGATGATGCTTATTATGTACTATGATTGATTCAGTTTTTCCTTATTAATTGATTGCATCCATGCATTGTAATTTGAATATATTTATTTTGGATTAGTTAAATAAAACCTATGGCAGACAATACCGGCAGAGAGGGAGAAGAGGCCCTGTTCAATATCATACGCAATCGTCGCAGGCCAGATGATGATCAGAATGAAGAAGATTATGACGGCTCCGAATATCTAAACAACACCGAGGAGGGTGATATGATATTCGATCGTGACGACCGAATTGATGAAGTCATGAACTATGAACATGACGAAGAAAATGTTGATCTTGAAACAACAAAGACCGGCGAGGTATATATATTTATATAAGCAGGCATCTAGTGATCATCACATGTTTTAAATAACTTGAAGATATATTAACGAATCGATCTTTCTTCTTTCAGCCATCCGGATCGAGCAAATCTTCAGGCAACAGGAAACGAGGCCCGAACAAAATGTTGAAGGAGGGCGTAAAGTACAATATCGAGGCCATCAAACCTAATGGTGAACCATTAGCGCCTAAGAAGATTGCGAACAAGTTCATTCGTCAGTGTGGAGTTCTTGTGAAGGACCAACTCCCGATCTCCCTTCAAGAATGGAGAGAGCCTGCAAAGCCACGTCCAGGAGTTACTTTTTTCGACGACAGACAAAAACTTTTGCTTTGGAAAACGCTCATGGAACATTTCACCCTACCAGATCATTTCACAAATGCAGATGTGGAGGAAGTCAAGGACGCTGCTCTTAGGAAGATGGCGGTTGCATTCAACAACCACAAGAATCGTGTATGGGACAAGTACGTCAAGGGAGGAAGGAAGACTCCAGTATTCGAGGGAACACTAGAGAAGCAA
The DNA here is from genome assembly GCF_018294505.1 of Triticum aestivum. Taxonomy (NCBI): domain Eukaryota; kingdom Viridiplantae; phylum Streptophyta; class Magnoliopsida; order Poales; family Poaceae; genus Triticum; species Triticum aestivum. The sequence goes on from NC_057800.1 coordinate 693,266,165, forward strand.
AGTGCTCATTAGGACGATTTCGTGAAATTCAAGGATTCGGAATTATCTAAGGAACGGTCGAGAATAAACAAGGCCAATGCCGCAAAAAAGGATAAGTTCCATAAGCTGGGGCCAGGTGGCTATGCGGTGGGAATGCCTAAGTGGGATAAGTCTGAGAAAGAGATGGAGGATGCAGGTGTCACTCCAGAAACATTGAGCCGCCCCCCAGGTGCAGGACTTGGTTCTATGCGCATGGGGGAGTTGGACCCGAAGACAGGCAAAGTTTTGAAGAAGGCATGTCTGGACGGAGCCGAAGATAAGCTACTTGTTGCAATAGAAGAGGCTCGATCGGGGGTGTTCGAGCCCAACAGAGAGAACGACGAGCTTACGCGTGCCCTGGGAAATCCTGAACACCCGGGAAGAACACGAGACAAGGGCGCTATTCCGTGGTATGAGGGGTTTTTGGACATGAACGCCGACTACAGAACCCGTGCGAGAAAGAAGATTGCGGAGGAGAAGAAAAGGAAGATGAAGGAGGAGCAGAGGAAGCTGGACTATGAACGCCTTCAAGGCCTAGAATCAGCGCACGCGGACTTGACAGTCAAATTCCAGTGGCAGCAGGAGCAGATCGACTCACTTAGCCAGCAAAGGGGGTCTCAGCAGCAGCAGCAGCTAGCGGATGATCCAGCATTGGATAGCACCGTCCCATCCATGCCGAGAAGCAGCGTGGGTTCCGCCCCGGGCGACGCATTACTGGATAGCTACCTAGTGGATGACATCATGGAGAACACTAACTGCGAGCTACACTTCAAAATGAAGAACATATCCATGAAGGTGGCGGACGCCGTTGCTTTTACAAATCCCCCCGAGGCAACTTTCCATTGCAACCCGATTCCAGCGGGCTATGCTCGTGTCTTGGTTGATGAGGTGGTGGACCAATATTCGGGGCTAGAGCTTGACATTCCTGGAGGTGACGAGGAGCACACACTGGGAGAGGCCAACCATCGTATCATCCTATGGAGAAAGGATTGCATCATCTTTCGAAGGCCACCGACACCGCGTCATCCGACTCCTCGTCGAAGTCCGCCATCGAGTCAGTAGACTCCCGCTCCTCCAAGTCCACCAACGCGTCAGGCCACTCCTCCTCCAAGTCCGGCACAACTTCAGGCCACTCCTCCTCCTCCAAGTCCGGCAAAGCGTCAGGCCACTCCTCCTCCAAGTCCGCCACAGCTTCAGGCCACTCCTCCTCCTCCAACTCAGCCACGTCAGCCGTCTTCGCCGCCTCAGCGTTCACGGAAGAGAGCCGCCTCAGCTACGGTGCGTAGCGGTACAAATTGAGGTAGTACTGGAGGTACAGGCAGAGGCAAGCGATTTTAATATGGTCCAAGCAGCCTCGCGACTCTTCCGCAGAGGCCTTACGACAAGTCCGAGGAGGAAAATACAGCCATATCGAAGGCCGAGGTGGAAGCCCATTTTGCACCGAAACTGCCACCGCCGCCAAGGGAGAAAGTGCCTGAGGAAAAGATTGACCACTTCATTCGTATGGCTAGACCACCAGCTCTCAAGCCTGTTGACACAGACTATGAGCGCCACCTCAGGAAGTTAAATCGAGCAAGTCTACAGAAAGAGGCGAGCTCGAGTTCGAGCAAATCAGCTGGCAAAACATGCGGTAAAACCGTTCCCCAGCTGGGAGAACAGGCGGCGCAATCAATCCCCCCGCTTGTTGTGCCAACAACACATGAGAGTAGGCGTGCCCAATATTATTGTGGGCAAACCATTTACGTTCTCGAGCTGGGCGATGTGGTAATAACCGAGGAGCATATTGAGCAGGCTGAAATCCTCAAGATCACTGTTGGACAACTCCTCGACATCGAGCCCATGCCTCCGCTTAGAGAGCAGGAAATAAAATGGAAATATGTCCAGGGCCAACCTTTGGTCGAGCCAAACAATGCCAAGAAGCTCCCAACGAGAATGTATGAATTGCATCAATGGTACATGGACATTACAAAGATTTCCAATCGAGAGTCCCTCATGGTGAATGTCAAGAAGGATCATTACTACCATGAGAAAGATGTGTCCGTTGAATATTCAGAACTATTTCAGTTATACAATCAAGACGCACTCGACAAATCTATCGTCAGTTGCTTTTGTCTGTAAGTTATTTCTTTCTGTAATTTAAGTCTCAAGCTAGCTGTAGTGATCATTTTGATCAATCATTACCTGTAATTATCCTCACTATATTCTTTTCTGTGGTATTATGCAGGATGAAGATTTATGAAATAAAAAAAGGTGGACGCTATGGCATTGGGTTCGTTGACCCAAATACCATTAATGAATACACATGGAAATTAGATCCATATTACGAAAAAAGTGTAGAGGAAAGCATGCTAGAGTTCTTCAAGCGCCTCAAATACAATGAAGATATACTACTTCCTTACAAGTTCGAGTGAGTCACACTGTCTTGTACTACAAATTCTGTTTTTGCCTACTAGCTAGCTACATGTTTTTGCTTACATATGCCCGCTTAAATAAGACATACAAACGTGTATGCATGCAGATTTCACTCGATCTTATTAATCATTAAAATTGATGAAGGAACAGTTGAAGTACTAGACTCACTACTTAAAAAAGCAAGTGACTACACCATCGTGAAGGGGATAGTCAACAGGTAATTTCAATCATTATTAACTATATCTCGGCCTATTTAATTAGTTCGTCATTTCCTGATAACAACTATTTAATAACCCATTTATTCATTTTCTTTGTCGGCGGGCAGGGCTTGGGCAAAGTTCATCAGTGTCACTCCAGGCCAATGAAAACAAAATCTAAATTGGTATCGACCCAAGGTAAGTAATTAAGTAGTACTAGCTAGCTGCCATCTCTTTAATTATCATGCTTGATTAATTATTATTTGATAAAATTCCATTCTCGTAAAGGCCCTGAAGCAGGCGCCGGGAAATAATATGTGTGCATACTACGTTTGCGAGAACATTCGCATGATAGCGTCCAAAAGGAGCAGATCTTAAAAACAGAAGTGGGTACGTTTGTCAGAACACTATTCAGAATTTTTACACCATTATCGATATATCTAGTCACACAACTAATACACATGCATATTGATTTTTTTCTTAACAGTTCAGAGAGGTGCGGGAGAAGCTCCTAAAAAAGGAGCGCATAGGAGCAATTCAAGAGGAAATAGCGGGATTTTTGCTCGACCAGGTCATAGATCCCAAAGGAGAATACTATTACCCGCTACCGCCCCCATGAACCACTTCCAATTGTTATCGTGCTCCGAAGGCACCAATTAGGAGAAATTGTATATAGCTAGCTAATTGTATATATATGTTTGTGAGACATATGTGTGTGTGTGTGTATATATATATATATATATATATATATATATATATATATATATAGGGTCACGCTATTCGTCATCCTGGATGAGGAATAGTTATTCTTCACCCCCCTCTATTTTACCATCAATGCACCGTAATTTTACGTTTTGTAGGTTTTGTCTTATTTCCGGCGCAAAAAGGGACAGTAAGAAAATATATAATCACCATAAAAAATATTTTATGTTATGTAAAATTACAAACGTAAAAACATAATCTAAAATACACATAAACTGCAAATTTTCTTATCTTATGACCTATATTTTTATTTTCTTATGTCAAATTTTACGTAGTGAATTAATATGAATGTAACTATTTGAATTTGAAATGTAATTTAATTATGAAATGATCGTAAGATTACCTCGGGTGAAGAATAACTTATTCTGCATCCTGGGTGATGAATAGTAATACTATATATATATATATATGATCGGTTCTACTAGAAATTCTATTTATATATATGCATAACGTGTACAATATGTAGTATCGTAAAATATCAGCAAACGAAAAAGAATTAAATGGAAAACAAAAAATTAAATGAAAAAGAAAAACCCAAAACGCCCCTAACCTTTTAATACCGGTTGGTGTCACCAACCGGTACTAAAGGGTTCCCTGCCCCCAGAGCTGGCTCTTGCCACGTGGTTGCCCTTTAGCACTGGTTCGTGCTGAACCGATACTAAAGGGAGGGGGGACCTTTAGTGCCCACACTTTAGTGCCGGTTACCGAACTAGCACTAAAGGACCTTACGAACCGGTGCTATTGCCCGGTTCTGCACTAGTGGTACATTCTAAAATTTAAAAGTAGAACATGAAATAAATAGCAATATCAACAAATCTGAAGTAATAGCAGCAGCAAGCTAACCAATCGAGTGTGATAGTTGCAGAAAACATCTATTCAAAAATAATAATGCAGCAAGCATAGTCTGTTCATACTTTTTAGTTAAGAAATATATTTTTTGTGTGGCACTCGCATCAAAACGTATTTCATCAAAAAAAATTATAGACAATTATCTTTTCTTGGAGGAATTCATATTAACATGTTTGATGCTTCCTAGGATTGAATTGATTCTGTAAATATATTCCATTAAAAAAGAATTTGTAAAATATATGCTCAATACCCTGAACTGAAGCTATGACTCTGAATTCTCCCTCATGTTACTTCCTATGTTTATTATCTATATCTACTCCATGCTTCTTTTAACACAAAGAAATATAGCCAATGTAGTTCACAAATGACACCAAGATGACCAGACCATATGTTCAAGTCACAGCCCACCTCTCGTCTCTTATTATGCAACCACACAATTAGAGATGCGTACCAGAGCACTGAAGCGAACAAAAAAACCCCAGGGATGCTTCCTTCTTGATGCATGTTGTTCTTGATGCCGAAGGACCGTGGCTTGTGTAGAGAGCGGACCATCAGATAATTACGCACACCAAGCCTAGCATGCTGGACAAACGTCATGCACATGACAACAGAGACGCATGCAACCAGCCAGCATGCTTTGCCGCCCGAGTGGTGCACATGAGCGCGTATCGCACGTCACGCTCGCCGGACACAATTACCGGACGCACGCGGCAATCCTCGTCAAACCCTTTGTCTTCTGCTAGACAACGGACGTCTCGTCCTCGTGTTCCCTTCTTCCTCCTCTCCAATCAAGAACTGCTAATTCACTCGATAGATTAGGCGGGCGCATAGGCGACAGACGGTCTCGAGCGTTGCCAGAAAGCGCCACGGACCTCTGGGCTCGCTTCTCAAGTGGTTCTGAATGTTTGCCGCCTAGGCCTCGTCTTCCATCCTTTTCGCTCACGGTCGACAGGAGGGATGAAGCACACCCTGTGGAATTTGCCTCATCATATGCCTCCTCTCGTCCGATGGCTCCATCTGCTAGTCCGCCTCTATCGCCGGACCCACCTTTTGCCTTCTCTTTCAAGAGCCAGTATTTATTGGATGGTTAGAGGCGGCAGCTAGGGTTGTGGAGATTGGTGTATCGTGTAGGAAACAAACACAAGCGGGGAGACGGGGCGGACAAAAACAACAACGCAGCGGGGGATATATCGATAGATTAGGACCACCTTGGATATAGAAAAATAAATATAGACGTGTTGGAGAAAAAAACTGAAAGCGTAAATTCATGAGAAGAAGCGTATTGTGACAGTGAACCCACAGAGTCAATCCGTGCTTTATTATTATAGGGAAATATTCTAGCTAAACAAATTTGGAGGGATGTTCCGTTCTGCTTCTACACGTCAGTACCACTTTGTCAGCTGAAGTAATTGCCCACAAATTTGGAGGGATGTTCCGTTCGGAGGCTTCCCAAACGAGCCAGCCTCTGGTGAAGCCAACGCTAGCTAGCTTCTCGGGGAGCAAGCGAGCGTTTTTTTTTGAAATGGGACACAACGATCCCATACATCACACAGGCACAGCACTACGGCTGGCCCTCAACAGGTCTACATCGTCAGGTAAGCCCTCGGCCCAAAGCTGCCTAACAGCATGCCGTTCAGACCCCCAAGCAGCTAAAGAATGTGCTAGCTTATTACACTCCCGAGGGGCAAAAGAAAAGCAACAGAAAATAAAGTTTTGACAAGCGAACATTCTGATCTCTCTAAAGAGAGTTCCTTCCCTGGTTAGATCATACTCAGTAGACAGGAGTGAGCTGGTCAGATTCTGGCAATCGGACTCTATCTGAATATTCATCATGCCCCAAGTTGCAGCAGCATGCATAGCCTCAAGGCAGGCCGTTGCTTCTGTCTGTATTGCGCTGCCCACATTCAGCAGCCTGCCAGCGCCCGACCCCCGAACATCTCCCATTGCGTCTTGGACAGCAAACCCCCACCCGCCTGTATTTTCTGCTGCTCTGAAAGCCCCATTGACGTTGACCTTCAGAGTGTCACCCACTGGCCTCGTCCATTCGAGTTGTCTCTGCACAGGCTGCGCGTATTTCCAGAACCACAAAGCTGAATCGATTCCCTAGCCCAGTGTCTGATATTTGATTCGAGCTCCTCCACTGGTCTCATCCTCTCTCCCTTGTTAATTTTATTTCTGTAATCCCACCATCGCCATAACATGCAAGTCACCAGCACACGCTTATCCTCTGGCAAGGCAACGATTGCGCGCACGAACTCCTTAGCATCTCTGCAAGTAGCAAGCCGTTCACGCAGCCCTTCCATCTGAAGGCAACGCCAGAGCTTCTTGGCTTGTTTGCAATGCACAAACAGATGTGCACCGTCCTCACCAAGACGACTGCAGCAGACACAGGTGGTCTCACAATCGATTCCTCTCCTTTTCAAGGTAAGTTTGAGTGGCAAGCTGTTGTGGGCTAGTCTCCAGAGGAACTGCTGGATTTTTGGTTGACAAGGAATCTCCCAAATCCGCCTCCAAGGAAAATCTTCTTCAGCTGCTCCTGATGATGAAGGCAGGCTCGCATCCCGTCCCCTAACATATAACTTATATGCAGATTTCACTGAGAATTTCCCCTTGCTGTCAAAAAACCATGCATGAAAGTCACTGTATTCATCATTTATTGGAGTAGTCAGAATCACCTTAACATCCTCCTCAACAAAGATGCTTCTAACAAGGGGTTCATCCCAGCCTCCTGTCTCTGGGTCAATGAGCTCGCACACCCTAGTTAACAGACATCTCCCCCTTCTTGTTATGGGAGTCCTAGATCCCTCTCTGTTCAGCCATGGATCGTTCCAACTTCTCACCTCCGTACCATCTCCAATTCTGTGGATCAGGCCTTCCTTCAGAAGTTGCACACCCTTTAAAATACTTCTCCACGTATAAGATATGCCGCTTGTTGGTTGTGCTTCCAGGACCGAGCTGTTCGGGAAATACTGGGCTTTCAAGACTCTAGCACAGAGAGAGTCAGGCGATGTCAAGATCCTCCATGCCTGGCGTGCTAGCATGGCAATATTAAACCCGTACAGGTCCCTGAAGCCCAGTCCCCCCTCCTTCTTAGGCTTTGTTAGTAGCTCCCAACTTAGCAGATGCATAGTATTTTGCTTGTCTTGCTTTGCCCACCAGAAATGACAAATCATAGAACCCATTTGCTCACATAAAGTTTTAGTGAGGTCAAAACACGACATAGCAAAGGTTGGAATTGCTTGAGCACACGCCTTGATGAGGACATCTTTTCCCATTTTAGATAGGAGCCTTTCCACCCATCCCTGTATCCTTTGCCATATCCTATCCTTTAGATACTCAAAGGTCTTTGCTCTCGCTTGGCCTACGTACACAGGCAAACCCAAGTACCTCTCAGATCTAGCTTCAATTTTGATTTGCAGCTCATTCAACACCCCTCTTCTGCACTCCGTACTCGTGTTTCTACTGAACATCACAGAGGATTTGTCATAGTTAACGACCTGCCCAGAGCAAACCTCATATAGTTGTAGGATATTTTGCAGATGTCTGGCACTTTGACGCGAAGCTTTAATCAGTACCAAAGCATCATCCGCAAACAGTAAGTGGTTGAAACTCGGGGCTGCATTGCATATACAGATCCCTCTTAGATCACCATCCACCTCAGCCTTATTCAACATGGAAGACAAGCCTTCAACACATAATAAAAAAAGGTAAGGTGATAATGGATCACCTTGCTGAAGACCTCTCTGAGGGATCAACACCTTGGTATACTCCCCATTTACCTTAAACCGATAAGCAACAGTGGAGACACACATCATGATCTTCTTTATCCATTCTTCATCAAAACCCATTTTTTGCATCATCATTTCCAGAAAGCCCCATTCGACCCTATCATAGGCCTTGCTCATGTCCAATTTAACAGCTGCATACCCCTCTTTTCCTCTTCTTTTGTTCTGCATATAATGTGTGCACTCATAAGCCAGCAAGATATTGTCTGTTATCAACCTACCCGGTACAAAAGAACAGAGGGAAACATACTGGAAACAAAGAGCACACGTGCTATGGATGAAAGGAGGAGACCGTAACATGAAATTTTTCCATGCGGTGGCTGCGGAGAGAAGGAAAAGGAACCATATTAAAAGATTGAGGAGGGAGGATGGTACAGTGGTGGAGAAGGAGGCTATGAAGGAGGTAGTGACTAACTACTTTTTGAACCTCTTTACTTCTCATGCAGGTACTCGGATGGGCGAGCTGTTAAGCCAAGTTGAGCCTCGAGTTACGCCTCAGATGAATGAATCTTTAAACTTGCCTTTCTCTGAGAAGGAAGTCTTTGATGCCCTTGAGAGTATTGGTGATCTTAAAGCGCCAGGGCCTGATGGCATGCCATCTATCTTCTACAAGAAATGCTGGGACATTGTAGGAGAGAAGGTTGTGGGAGAAGTGCTTAGCGTGCTCAATGGGGGCCCGATGTCGGAAGGGTGGAATGATACTTGTGTCGTGTTGATCCCAAAAGTGAAGAATCCAGAGAGTATGAAGGATCTCAGGCCCATCAGTCTATGCAATGTGATGTACAAGCTAGTGTCTAAGGTACTGGCCAATAGGCTGAAACAAATCCTCCCGGAGTGAGCGAGCGTTCGGCACGCTCGGGCCAGGCTGTAGCCGCAGAAAACGATTCATATTGGGGTGTAGTGAGAAAACGTTTCGTCTATGGCACTTCGGAAGGGCAGTCGTATGTTATTTTGAGCAACTCCTACTTCACGTTTTCGTGAAGCTCGGCTTCAGCTGCTCCAGAAAATAACATTGTTGTGCTCTTGTTCTCCCGGAGCTGGCTTCTCGGAGCTGATGCGTTCGGTTGGCTTCACTCCGCTATTTTCAGGAAGCTGGCCGTGGAGAGCTCCCGAACGGGACCTAAATGTGCAGGCTAATTTTGTTAGACGTAGCAATTTTAATGTCTCTCCTGTATGAACAAACAACAAAGACAGCGGGACAATCTCCTTTCTGGTGCCGATATCTTTGGTTTGCCACCACATCATCCGTTCTTTTTGAAGAGTTGACAGATTTGCTGCAATTATACTGATCCGGCGGAGCTATGTGTCGAACACTCTCGTGATCCGCAGCTACATGTGTTTGATGATCATGTCCGCATTGTCATCACCGTGAAGGTCATCCATAGAAGGAAATGCACATGTGGAGATGAACTGTTTCATGTCCTCAATGTTGGCGGTTTTTTGTTGTTGTCCCCCATTGGCCTAAAGAATTCCGCATTCATAGAAGGAAATGCACGTGGTCTCTGTTCTTCTTCTCTCCATCTTCACACACCTCTGCCAAGCTTGTTTAGGTCTACAGCTCACTCCTTTAGAACTCCTTTTGTTGGAAATAATAGGGTAGAATCCGGATATTCTAACTTGATCCGCCCTCTGTTCTTCTTCTCTCGATCTTCACGAACCTCTGCCAAGCTTGTTTAGGTCTACAGCTCGCTCTTACACCAACGCCCTCGCCAAACCGTATTCAACGTCTTAAGCGCCAGCTAAAGTGTTCTCGCAACCTCGCACATACCCTGTCGACCTTGCGTTCGGCCAATTTAACTCCTTTTTTCGATCACACCGTTCGTGGCACCCAAACTCGAGCACAATAGGCAAGCCCATCTAAAAATAGCTGTAGCAGAGAAGCTCGTCCCGGTTTTGGAAAGCTTCCAGAAGCTTCGCAGCAGGTTTTGGGAAGCATTCAGACATTTATTTTTATTTTTTTCGTCTTAGTTTTCTGGAATGATTTTTTATATTCATTTCTTTGATTTTATTTTTGCACAAAGCGCGGACTTTTCTCAAATTTTGTGAACTTTTTTATTTCATGGTTTTCTAATAAACTAGCGAACAATTGTTTTGCACCTCTGACTTTAAAAAAAATCATGAACTTTTTACAAATTCATGATTTTTCAAATTTATGAACATTTCCAATTTCAATTTGTTATTAAAATATGGACTTTATTCAAAGTCATCAGCTTTTTTTATTGGTTTTCAAATTCACAAATGTTTAATAGACTCATGACTTTTTTGAAAGTGAAATGGTCATCTGCACCACTGGTCAATGGTCAACTGGGAACCGAACGAATGAGGGACAAGTGAACTGAGTGAACCGATCAAGCTGCTCCACCGTTTATTGGGTCGTCCGATGAGCGAATGGCGCGTGAATGCTCATGCGCCGATCGCAATGGGCATTCCCGTCTAAGACAGCTGTAGCAGAGAAGCTCGATCTTGTTTTAGGTAGCTTCCGAGCGAGTTTCGGGAAACTTATGGTCTGGTTTTTTTCTTGGACCTGGTTTTTTCCTTTTAAATTTTCATTTCCTTTGTGTTTTTTAAGTGCAAACTTTTTCTAATTCGTCAAGTTTTTCTCAAATTTTCGAACCTTTTATTAAATCAACTAACTTTTCAGAAATACTTGAACCTTTTTATTTCATGAGTGTGTGCACTTTTCTCAAATTTGTGATTTTTTCATGATTTGTTGTAATTTATGAATTTTTAAAAATTTCATGATTTTTTCAGTATTTATAAACATTTTTATTTTCACTAATTGTTTTTCAAAAATGGTCAACCTGCCAACTAGGCACCGTGCGAACCCGCAACGAGTAAACTGACTGAACCACGAAATCGAGTGCGCTACTAGCCCCAGTTAGGACGTGTCTAGCGAGTGGCAGGGCGCTCGTTAGCGCTCCGCAGCGGCTGTCACTTTTATCGTTTATGTCCCTATTAAACAAAAAAAGGAAAGATTCTTTCTCATCGTAAAAAGGGGTAGAAAAGGCATGCAACATGTTTTTAATTACGGATTGAAAGACACCCACGTGTAAACACATTAAATTAGAGTTTATTTTCATTTTAAAAGCCATAACTTTTAAACCAAACATCAAAATTAAGATCCGCTTTCACTTTTGGAACCCTTACGACGTGCTCTTCGAAACTAGATCCCGCATGGGTATACTTTAATGAACTAATCTTCCTGCCAACTAAACATCAATATATGTGCAACTAGACTACATTGCTGCGCCAACTGAGCATATGTGTGTGCCAAATAGTTATGCCAACTAAACATCAATGTGTGTGCAACTAGACTATATTGCCGCGGCGACTGAGCATATGTGTGTGTCAATAGTCCTGCCAATTAAACATCAATATGTGCGCAACTAGACTACATTGCCACGCCAACTAAGCATATGTGTGTGTAACAAGTCCTGCCAACTAAATATCAATGTATGTGCAACTAGACTACATTACCGCGTCAACTGAGCGTATGTGTGTGCCAATAGTCCTGCCAACTAAACATTAAAGTTGTCATGGTTGCTAGACTGCAATCTCATAGAAAGTTGAATCATGCAGATCCAAAAATTGGCTTTGCAAAAAGTTGCACGATGTAGTATTAAAGTTGCACAATACAGTATTAAAGTTGCACCATATAGCACCAAAGTTGGCATCAAAAAAATTTCTTCAAAACATATTCATGCGGGATCTAGTTTCAAAGATCTCGTCACAAGAGTTTCAGTAGTGAAAACGGATCTAAATTCCGACGCGCGGTTTGAAAGATATGATCTTTTTAAATTTAAAACTTTAAAATGAATATGTGTGGATCTTTGGAATGAAGTAATCAGTGTGAACACATTCAATGCTAATATCCACATGCACTAAAAGACAAAAAATATTAACAGTCACATGCATGCGGAACGCGGCCGCTCCATTTAACCAAATAGTGCACGGCCATTTTTAGATTTTAGGCCCCAGTTATTGGGCCGGCTCACGAGCGGCCGATGTGCGAGCGTTCCTTCAATAAGTGGCACCGATTAAATAGGTAGCCCATCTAAGGCAGTTTTAATGGAGAAGCTCGTTCAGGTCAGATGCTTACAAACAGGTTTTGGGAAGCTTCTAGTCGATTTAGTTTTTTTTTTCTTTTGGTCATCTTGACAAGTTTTTAGTTTTAATTTTTTGTGTGTTTTTCTTAAAGTGCATAACTTTTACAAATTCGTGAACCTTTTCATTTTATTTTATCAAACTTTTTTTGAAAGCCATGAACTCTTTTTGAAGTTATCAACCTTTTCAATTTCAGGATTTTCTTTAATTATATGAAGATTTTTCAAATTCATGAACTTTTACCATTTTCATAATGTTTTGTGAAATTCATGAACTTTGTCAAAACTCGTGAACTTTGTCTGAATTTTGTGAAAAAAAATTGAAAAGGCAATGTTCAACTGTGCCAACCGGTTTTTGGAAGCTTCTAGTCGGTTTCTATTTCTTTTTGACGTTTTGGTTTCATGGACCTATTTTTTGTTTTCTTTTTTGTTCATATACGCGGGATTTTTAAAATTTTGTGAGCTATTTTTTCAAATTCATGGAAAAACTTCAAATATTCGAGCTCTTTTGAAGTTACGAATGTTTTTAGTTTTATGATTTTTTTAGAATTTTATGAAGTTTTTCCAAATCCATGAACTTGTTCATTTTTTATATAGTTCTCTCAAATTCCAAAACTTTTTTCAAACTCACGAACTTTCTCTGAATTTTCTGAATTTTTTAAATTCAATGTTCAACCACGCCACTAGTGAGCGTTCGACCGCTCAACTAGAAACCAAATGAGTGAACCAGGGAAACCGCGTGAGCTGCTCACCCTGTTTATTCGGCCGGCCCATGAGCAGGCGGCATGCGGGCGCTCCTTCTATCACTAGCACATAAGGTGCCAATTAGGAGCACACATGGCCTTACCTAGACTTACCCCAAGAATTGGGCCAAGTACTTGTTTTATTGCTCTTGCTAGAGATTTCGTGGGTTGGGATTTTGAGGTAGGAGCCCAAAAACTATGGATAGGTGGAGAACCTTGTCCAGCAGCAGTCGTCGCCCCATTCGAGGCTAGCACCAGCACTAGTAGAAACAGGGCCATTTGTCCCGGTTCATAAGGCCCATCTGTCCCAGTTGCGGAACCGGGACTAAAGGGTCGTTACTAATGCCCTTGGCCTTTAGTCCCGGTTCTTATACGAACCGGGACAGACGGGCCTCCACGTGTCCGCTGTGGCGAGCCCAGACAGGAGGGCCTTTAGTCTCGGTTGGTGGCACCAACCGGGACCAATAGGCATCCACGCGTCAGCTGTTCAGGGGCTAGGGTTTTTGTTTTTTTCTGAAAGGAGGATGGATTTGGGGTTTTTGTATGGTTAATTAAGGTGTTTCACATATTGTGTTAGGTAGATAATTAGTTAATAGAGAGAAGTGTCCTCTCTTATCTCCGTGCTTAGTCGACGCTACGTACTATACGTATAGAGAGGCCCTCGACACGCTAGCTAGTAAAAAAATGAAGGAAACCATTAAGTACAGAAGTTCGTCATGCATACCGAGAGAAGTGACCGACCTCTCCTTCTCCGAGAGATTGGTCGAATGTCAGGACCCCGACTCAATGCCACATCGATCTAGCATGTAACACCTCATATCACTTTGCGGCCTCACGCACGGTATTCCCACGGGTGTCGCCTTACCTTAGCCCGGGACCGTTTGCGCCTTTTGGCACACGTATATGACAGTGTCGCTAGCATCCATATGATAAGGAGCCCGGGCTGACATGGCTAGTCGTAAACCCAAAGTGGCACAGACTTACAGGGACAGGCATCCATGACCCAGCATCGAACGTGTCGGTCATCAGCGAGTGAATCCAGGCTGTAGCACTGGGCTAGCAGGGCTCCGGTGAACCGGGCTGTAGCGGGCTAACAGGACTCCGGTATCCATTGCGTGACATTTCCCCGAAGGGACAGACACAGGAACGAAGAAGGACACATGCCGGCCAGCCTAAGTGTTCCGGAGCAGTAGCAAGCTACCATGGCTCAGTGGAAACACTAGGAGACATTTCCCGGTAAGAGAGGCTACCAAGGATAAACAACTAGGTTGTCAGATCCCACACATACCAAGCATTTCAATAACATACACACAATATGCTCGATATGTGCAAATACAACATGGCATCACAACATGACTCTACAACTCAAGTATTTTAATCAATAGGCTCCGAGGAGCGAGATATTACAAACAGGGGTCTCATGACCCAACAATCAGAGCATACAAGTCAAAGCACAAGCGGAAGCTATCATGTCTGAGTACAGACATCTATAAATGAAAAGGCTGAGAAGCCTGACTATCTATCAGATCCTGCCGAGGGCACAAGATCGTAGCTGAGGTATCAAGCTAAACGTCGAAGTCCACGCGAAACTACTAGTGAGACCGAAGTCTCTCTGCAAAACATAAAATGGGCAAACGTGAGTACAAATGTACCCAGCAAGACTTACATCAGACCTAACTACATATGCATCATTATCAACAAAGGGGTGGTGGGGTTTAACTGCAGCAAGCCAGCTTTGACTCGGTGGCCATCCTGAACTACGACTGCAAGTAACTCTTTTGAGGTGGCGCACACGAGTCCACATATTCACCATATCAATACACCACTATGGAACCGCTCCCGTTTCCCTACGAGAACGCCATCCATAGCACTCACGCTTATCTTGCGTATTTTAGGGTATCCACTTTCACTTGTCTATGAACTGATATAAGCAACCCAGAAGTCCTTTTCCGCGGACACGGCTATTCGAATAGATGATGTTAACCCTGCAGGGGTGTACTTCTTCACACACGCTCTCACCACTTACCGCCGTTTACACGACATGTACTCGGCAACCTTCAAGCGGAAGCCCAACGGGGGTGTCGGCCACGGCCTGCCTAAACACTCAAGTCTCTAGTCCAGGTTTATCGCCTATTCGGGTTCCATCCATGAGGAGATCCGGCCGGAGTTTCGCTCACGGCCCCAAACGATGTGTACAGGGTTCCGTGACACCAAACGGGCGCCCGGTTTACCCGGCCACGTGCCTACCGCATCACAGCCCACCCCTACGGTCAGCGCTGCGCACGGCCTCCAGCATACTACAAACACCAGAAACTACTTGCAACTCCTGGACAGAGGACAAGGGTGATCAAGAAGCCGAGAGGGTCCATTGGTTTCGGGCCCAATGCGTGGTAGTAGCTGAATCATGGATCACAAACACAGAACTCAGTTCCTGAGGACGGCTGCAATGAGACAACCCACCATGTACTCCTACATGGCCTCTCACCGCTACCTTTACCAAATCGTGTTCACACACTTAGCTTACACACAGTAGGACATGTTCACACGCCTCTGATTCATCCCCGATGAATCAGACCTGACTCAACTCTAAGCAGTAGCAGGCATGACAAACAAACATGAATGAGTAGGCACAACAGGGCTCAAACAACTCCTACTCATGCTAGTGGGTTTCATCTAATTACTGTGGAATGACAGGTCATGCAGAGGATAAAGGGGTTCAGCTACCGCAGCAAGTAACAGATGAATCGATGTTGTCCTGATGCAGTAAAAGAGAGCAGGAGCGAGAGAGTGGGATTTTATCGGAATGAACAAGGGGGTTTTGCTTGCCTGGCACTTCTGAAGATAACACTGAGTCTTCATCAGTGTCAACGATCACATCATCGGTATCACGTCTATCGAGAGGGGACAAATACCGGCAAATACAGAAAAACACGATCAATGCAATGCACAATATGATGCATGCTATGACATGGCAATATGAATGTGTTTTGGGCTAATGCACCTAAAACCAGATTAAATGAAGTTGGTTTGAATCCAAGATTCAAATTCAAACTCCATATGTGATTATTTAAATGCCATTAAATTGATTTGTGCTAAACAGCATCTATAAGTTGTTCTAACATGCATGAAAATGGTACAGATGGATTCCTTGAATTTTTCTGATAATTTTTCATATATAAATTATTTAATTTGGAGTTACGGTTAATTTTCTATGATTTTTAGAAGTTTTGGGCATTTTCTGGAATTTTCTGAATAAAAATAAATCCAGAAAACATTACTGCGTCATCCTGACGTCATGATGACGTCAGCAGGTCAACGTGGCACAGTCCGGTCAAACCCTGACCGGTGGGTCCCGAGTGTCAGCGTCTAACTAAACTAACCTAGCTTAGTTAAACTAACCTAACCTAATTAGCCGGGCGGGGCCCGCAGGTCAGTGAGAGAGAGGGGGGGTCAAACCGGGCAGTGGGGTCAACCCACGCCGGTCATCGGGTCAGCGGTCGCCGGCGTTTAGCCGCCGGCGAGTCCAGACGCGGCGGAGGGCTCGGAAATGAGCCACATGGCATCGTTTCGGCCGTGGTTTGTTGCATTCGAACGCGCGCAGTGGCGCGCATCTAGTGGTGGCGGTGACAGGTGTTGGGGTGGCCGGAAAAGTGGTCGGCGACGAGGTTTGGCGGCGGCAGCAGCTCGGGCAATCCTGGGGTGGCGCTATAGAGCACTAGAGGAGAGACCGAAGGGCGCTGCGGGCTCCTGGGAGGGCGGCAAACATGGTGACGCGCTCAGGCACACGCTGGGATGGCCCTGGCCACGGCAACGACATGGCACGGCGGCGGCAAGCTCGGCCGTGGTCGGAAGATGGAGCTAGGGGACGGGAACAGAGGGGGCGAGCAAAGAGGAGGCAGCAGGAGCTCACAGGGAGACCGATGAGGTGGTCAGCGAGCTCGGGGGCGTCTTCGGTGCTGCGAATCGAACGGCGGCGATCGCCGGCCGTGGCGATGAAGATGGCGGTGATGGCGTGGCTTCAGGGCACCCGGCGTCGCGTGCGTCGTGGTAGAGCTTCCCGGATCCAAGGCGGAGCTCGTGGCCTAACTGGCTGGGCGTGGGGATGCTGGTGGCTCCGGTGGTGCTCGTCGGCGGTCTCGGTGCGTCCGGGGATGAGCGAGGGAGAGAGACAGAGGAGGGAGAGGGGATGCAGCGAGTGAGGGAAAAGAGAGAGGGGACACGGGGCGTCGTCGTGGCGCGAATTAGGACGAAGGGCGGCCTCCAGCGCGAAGCAGGAGGTGGCCGGGGCTCTCGGGCGCGCGCCACGCCTCGCCTCTGCCTACTGGCAGAGGAAGACGACGAGCGGCGAGGTAGATGGGCTGGGCTGGGTCGCGGGAGAAGCTGGGCCAGGCAGGTAAGCAGGTAAGTGGCCCAGGTGGCCTCTCTCCCCTTTTTTTCTATTTTGTTTCTCTTTTCTATTTCTGTAGTTTTGTTTCTGATTTAGTTTATAGCCCAAATCATTTTAATAAATCCTGCAAATAATTGTGGCCATTAAATGAATTATTACAGAGGCCCTTAACTATTTTCAGAATTGTTGGAGCATTTAAAAATAATAATAGTATTTAAATTCCCCAATTCAAATACAATATGGATTATTCAAAAATCCATAATGGCCCAAAAATATTGGCATCATTTTTGGTAGAGGTTTTTTTCACCTTTGTCAAAAATCATGAACATTTTTTAAAGCCATTTGGACTTACTTGAAAGTATTTTAGGTGAACCTAGTGAATTCCTTTAATGCTAGGGTTTGAGCAATCCCCATTTCAAGTTCATTCAAAAGTTAAACATGATGCACACATGAGGTCTAGCCTAGTGCATACCAGAAGCTAGGGATGTGACAACTCACCCCCACTAAACAAGAATCTCGTCTCGAGATTCAAGCGTAGGGTAAGGTGAAGGGGTAACGCAGACTAGTATAATCTTCACGATCCAGGTTGCACGCCAAATGAACATTGATTCAAACACCATCTTTACCTTGAAGTCTTGCTCTGAGAAATCCTGCCAACATGACATGGAGAGAAGAAGGAGACTCTGGAAGGGTCGATCTTCTCGAAGATCGAACAACTCAGGATTACTCATGGAATGAGACATAGCACCATCTCTCGGGTTGAGACACGAGATACACATCAAGAGGGGTGGAAAGAAACGGATGACGAAGATTCACTAGGTGGACAACAATTTCACGCTTAAGAAGGTGGTAATCGATTGTCAATGTAGCGAGGAGTTGAGTTGCCATGAAACCACAACGAGGCATCTTAGGGATGGTGACTCGTAGATATATCCCCTTAAGTGGCAAGAAGAATTACCTTTGATTCAGAGATCATTGAAGCTCTTTAAACCAACCTAAGGCAATTCTCGAGCGATCGTTTGGAGGGGGTCGGTGGAATGGCATACTCGGACTTGGATGATGTGTATTACCTTGTTGAAGACAACGCAATGGATGAATTTGCTTATCACCGGAAATGGAGGAGACCCACGGTAGAATGGCACATTGGCGGTGCAAGCTGGGAACAAAATGCAAATGATGGGAATGATTCTAGTAACTGGGGAGAACCCAACAATAGAGAGTGAATCCACTGTTGAGAAGTTATAGCATAACCGAGGAAGTTGAGAGCAAACCTAGCTAGTGCCGATGGTAACACCTAACGCTTGTGCGTGCTCTCAAGAACTTGAGCATTTCCACAATCATCAAGGTTTTATCAACAACCGCGTCAAGGGTCCGATAAACACAACTTACTACCATGATGAATGGTGATGGACGATGCAGATGCAAAGGAGGATAACACTTTCTCAGATTTCACCTTAGCGAGCCAAGGAAATAAAATCTGGATGATCGACCGAGAGACATTTAGCACTCCGCTTCTAATGTTCTCCTTGATGTGCTAGTGTATCCCATTCATAGATATGGTTTGATAACTAGAACATCAAGTAAAAGGTCGGACTTCGGGAGCAATAGAATCCATAAGGAACAGTTTCGGAGGTAAATCCTACGAAATCCTTATGGGAAGGTGGCCAACTTCCTCAAACAAGATATTACAATGATAGGTCTTCCGGCTGGGTGTGTTGGCCACGACATCCACTTTACCGGTTATCGAGGGACCAATATTATAGTTCTTGGGAAATGTTCCAACCATCATAACTGCCTGAGATTCAGATCTGGTTGGTGTCAGGATAATCCAGACTCATCGAGTCTAGGAAGAAAATGAAAGTTTGCAACACAAATCGACGAGATGACGTTGCGAGATTCTTGGGAAATGAACTACGATAGCAAGCTCCAAAACATGAGCTGGTTCTGCTACACATGTGTGAACACGCTGCCTCAGACACACATGATCACATGGTAGTCTTACAATAAAACACTACCGAGTTCTGGTTGGGAACCATCAGCGAGGATATCGAAGTTCTTTCATAAGTCTGGATTAGCTCTTATGAAGATACTCCTTCTCCTTGAACAAATCAGTCAGTGGCTTGGTGTGCTAGGATATACATATGGAATGAAGATGATCAGTCTAACAGACCATAGAATTCTTCGCACGTGCATGACCGACTTGGGATGATTCCAAAGGAGCAAAAACAAACTTTCTTGAATTCACAACAGCAGCTTACATCAAAATGCACGTGAATCAAAGGAAGTCACTCCTTTCATCAAACAAGTACTTCATGAGCTAGCATGAAGAAAATGCTTTCAAAAGTTTCCAACACTAGCTTAATGTTCAACAAAATCATGGAGGAGATAAGGATGTTGTCAATGGGCTCAACAACAATTCATCCGGGTTTCCTTTTAAAAGGAATTCCATAGTTAAGTGAACAAGTGATAGCATTGGTCAGACCAGAGATATAATGGTGTATACTTGAGGGATCAACCACGAGAAAGACAACATTACGAGCATCGTTGGTTCTGACTTGATTTGACGATAGCCCACATTCAAATCAAAGGATTGATAAGACGATAGGTCCAGCAACTGATCACAAGGACCAATCGATGAAGATATCATCTTTCTTCAACACACACTACACAAGAATATCCCTTTGAAACGAACTAAGTCAGGCAAGCTTTTATCTTCCAACTCTCCAAGTTGTTGTTTAGCTTGACCAACTAGCTCAGGGGTATCCCACACAGATCCTTGGAGAAGGGGTGGTTTACAGGAATAAACCAACTTGATCACGAACTCAACATAGCGGTCAGGTGACAACCTGGTAATATTTCCGAGAAGATATACGGAAAATCACGAACCACCGATATGTTACTAAGCTCGAGAACAATCTCGCTTTTGAGGGCAAGACGATATGATCAAATGAGTGAGGACTTGACAAGATCCTAACTCATCAATCGAGGGGTGCACCGAGATAAGGACTAGGTAGCACGATCAGTCTTAGAGGGATGATTTAAAAACCAACATGCTAAGACTGAAGTTATTATCCTTTAACTACCAAGCAACGAGGTTGCTGGGAGTATTGATTTCACACGCCATGATTCATTTGTCGGCATTCCGGTTACAATAACACAGGAACCGAGGAATGAACAATGATGGCAAAAGTATCACTGTACCAAGAGGTCATAGGATGGTGTGCAATTCCTATAACAATCCCGATATAAAAGATGGTAATACTCCAAGGTAGAACAGAGCAAAAGCTGGATTGGCATTTTGATCTGCGGAGTACAATTTTTTTGACCCAATCCTAGATATGGAAGAGGTACTGGAGTTTGTTTCTCCTAGTCATTCCGCGATAGAATGGCTTGACGGACCACAAGAGTAATAGGTATCGATAAACGAACGCACGCATACTCTTGACTATCAATTGATAGACGAAGGTCAGTAGACAACTAAAGAGGGACAACTCAAAAGAACATATAATTTTCTGAGTTGTGGATGCATAGATTAATATGTCGAGCGAGATCAACATTTCTTCCAGATAACCCATGCAGAGAGGTTGAGATGGCAGAGTCACAATATAGCATGGAGAACTCATCGACAGCACTCTTGTTGTCATCTTTTGGTTCAGAAGAACTTCTGCCAAGAATGGTTCATGGTAATTGGAAGAAGGATGTACCACGAACCTCGAGGACTATCGCAAAGGTTACTACTATCCTAAAGGGACTAGCAAACACTATCAACATGAAGTAAGTAGAGTGAATCTCGGGTTCAAGAACCCAGGAATAGAATACCTACTACTAAGTGGCATCACGGGATGCTTACGAGAATAAAGGCCAGAATCATCACACTGGGACACAAATCATGGCTAAATTACTAGATGATCCCCTAAGACACCTAGGGTCACAATAATAACTCCAACATAATGTCAAGGCAATAGAATACCTCAACTCAACAATTAGTGTGATTGAGCTGGCATAAAGGAACATCGAAACCAGAGGGAAAGGATTTTGCAAATGCATCAGACTATTTAGAAACCTGGAATGACTCGGACAGCATAACGGCTATAAATGCTCAGAAAAGATTTGAGACATTCACAAAAAATGGTGGCATAACCACTCAGAAGCACAATATCAAGGTTTCGAGATCAACAATTAACATACGGAAGTAGTAGGAACTGAAACGAGGCTTAAATCCAACAATCTTATAAGTCTACGGAATAGTAACACGTGATCCTGATAGAAAGAAGAGATAGCCTAGTTCTTAATCCCCGTAGAAGAGATGATGATGACTCAGATCAGAAGGCATAAGGTATAAGGAGTAAAAAGAGCCTTACGTTCCATCCCACAATCAATTCCCTTATATAACTAAAGAATTTCTAGACTCAACTTCGACCAGTTTGGCTTGGTAATCCTACAGGCAGTCAAGCTCTGATACCAACGCTGTCAGGACCCCGACTCAATGCCACATCGATCTAGCATGTAACACCTCATATCACTTTGCGGCCTCACGCACGGTATTCCCACGGGTGTCGCCTTAACTTAGCCCGGGACCGTTTGCACCTTTTGGCACACGTATATGACAGTGTCGCTAGCATCCATATGATAAGGAGCCCGGGCTGACATGGCTAGTCGTAAACCCAAAGTGGCACAGACTTACAGGGACAGGCATCCATGACCCAGCATCGAACGTGTCGGTCATCAGCGAGTGAATCCAGGCTGTAGCACTGGGCTAGCAGGGCTCCGGTGAACCGGGCTGTAGCGGGCTAACAGGACTCCGGTATCCATCGCGTGACATTTCCCCGAAGGGACAGACACAGGAACGAAGAAGGACACATGCCGGCCAGCCTAAGTGTTCCGGAGCAGTAGCAAGCTACCATGGCTCAGTGGAAACACTAGGAGACATTTCCCGGTAAGAGAGGCTACCAAGGATAAACAACTAGGTTGTCAGATCCCACACATACCAAGCATTTCAATAACATACACACAATATGCTCGATATGTGCAAATACAACATGGCATCACAACATGACTCTACAACTCAAGTATTTTAATCAATAGGCTCCGAGGAGCGAGATATTACAAACAGGGGTCTCATGACCCAACAATCAGAGCATACAAGTCAAAGCACAAGCGGAAGCTATCATGTCTGAGTACAGACATCTATAAATGAAAAGGCTGAGAAGCCTGACTATCTATCAGATCCTGCCGAGGGCACAAGATCGTAGCTGAGGTATCAAGCTAAACGTCGAAGTCCACGCGAAACTACTAGTGAGACCGAAATCTCTTTGCAAAACATAAAATGGGCAAACGTGAGTACAAATGTACCCAGCAAGACTTACATCAGACCTAACTACATATGCATCATTATCAACAAAGGGGTGGTGGGGTTTAACTGCAGCAAGCCAGCTTTGACTCGGTGGCCATCCTGAACTACGACTGCAAGTAACTCTTTTGAGGTGGCGCACACGAGTCCACATATTCACCATATCAATACACCACTATGGAACCGCTCCCGTTTCCCTACGAGAACGCCATCCATAGCACTCACGCTTATCTTGCGTATTTTAGGGTATCCACTTTCACTTGTCTATGAACTGATATAAGCAACCCAGAAGTCCTTTTCCGCGGACACGGCTATTCGAATAGATGATGTTAACCCTGCAGGGGTGTACTTCTTCACACACGCTCTCACCACTTACCGCCGTTTACACGACATGTACTCGGCAACCTTCAAGCGGAAGCCCAACGGGGGTGTCGGCCACGGCCTGCCTAAACACTCAAGTCTCTAGTCCAGGTTTATCGCCTATTCGGGTTCCATCCATGAGGAGATCCGGCCGGAGTTTCGCTCACGGCCCCAAACGATGTGTACAGGGTTCCGTGACACCAAACGGGCGCCCGGTTTACCCGGCCACGTGCCTACCGCATCACAGCCCACCCCTACGGTCAGCGCTGCGCACGGCCTCCAGCATACTACAAACACCAGAAACTACTTGCAACTCCTGGACAGAGGACAAGGGTGATCAAGAAGCCGAGAGGGTCCATTGGTTTCGGGCCCAATGCGTGGTAGTAGCTGAATCATGGATCACAAACACAGAACTCAGTTCCTGAGGACGGCTGCAATGAGACAACCCACCATGTACTCCTACATGGCCTCTCACCGCTACCTTTACCAAATCGTGTTCACACACTTAGCTTACACACAGTAGGACATGTTCACACGCCTCTGATTCATCCCCGATGAATCAGACCTGACTCAACTCTAAGCAGTAGCAGGCATGACAAACAAACATGAATGAGTAGGCACAACAGGGCTCAAACAACTCCTACTCATGCTAGTGGGTTTCATCTAATTACTGTGGAATGACAGGTCATGCAGAGGATAAAGGGGTTCAGCTACCGCAGCAAGTAACAGATGAATCGATGTTGTCCTGATGCAGTAAAAGAGAGCAGGAGCGAGAGAGTGGGATTTTATCGGAATGAACAAGGGGGTTTTGCTTGCCTGGCACTTCTGAAGATAACACTGAGTCTTCATCAGTGTCAACGATCACATCATCGGTATCACGTCTATCGAGAGGGGACAAATACCGGCAAATACAGAAAAACACGATCAATGCAATGCACAATATGATGCATGCTATGACATGGCAATATGAATGTGTTTTGGGCTAATGCACCTAAAACCAGATTAAATGAAGTTGGTTTGAATCCAAGATTCAAATTCAAACTCCATATGTGATTATTTAAATGCCATTAAATTGATTTGTGCTAAACAGCAGCTATAAGTTGTTCTAACATGCATGAAAATGGTACAGATGGATTCCTTGAATTTTTCTGATAATTTTTCATATATAAATTATTTAATTTGGAGTTACGGTTAATTTTCTATGATTTTTAGAAGTTTTGGGCATTTTCTGGAATTTTCTGAATAAAAATAAATCCAGAAAACATTACTGCGTCATCCTGACGTCATGATGACGTCAGCAGGTCAACGTGGCACAGTCTGGTCAAACCCTGACCGGTGGGTCCCGAGTGTCAGCGTCTAACTAAACTAACCTAGCTTAGTTAAACTAACCTAACCTAATTAGCCGGGCGGGGCCCGCAGGTCAGTGAGAGAGAGGGGGGTCAAACCGGGCAGTGGGGTCAACCCACGCCGGTCATCGGGTCAGCGGTCGCCGGCGTTTAGCCGCCGGCGAGTCCAGACGCGGCGGAGGGCTCGGAAATGAGCCACATGGCATCGTTTCGGCCGTGGTTTGTTGCATTCGAACGCGCGCAGTGGCGCGCATCTAGTGGTGGCGGTGACAGGTGTTGGGGTGGCCGGAAAAGTGGTCGGCGACGAGGTTTGGCGGCGGCAGCAGCTCGGGCAATCCTGGGGTGGCGCTATAGAGCACTAGAGGAGAGACCGAAGGGCGCTGCGGGCTCCTGGGAGGGCGGCAAACATGGTGACGCGCTCAGGCGCACGCTGGGATGGCCCTGGCCACGGCAACGATATGGCACGGCGGCGGCAAGCTCGGCCGTGGTCGGAAGATGGAGCTAGGGGACGGGAACAGAGGGGGCGAGCAAAGAGGAGGCAGCAGGAGCTCACAGGGAGACCGATGAGGTGGTCAGCGAGCTCGGGGGCGTCTTCGGTGCTGCAAATCGAACGGCGGCGATCGCCGGCCGTGGCGATGAAGATGGCGGTGATGGCGTGGCTTCAGGGCACCCGGCGTCGCGTGCGTCGTGGTAGAGCTTCCCGGATCCAAGGCGGAGCTCGTGGCCTAACTGGCTGGGCGTGGGGATGCTGGTGGCTCTGGTGGTGCTCGTCGGCGGTCTCGGTGCGTCCGGGGATGAGCGAGGGAGAGAGACAGAGGAGGGAGAGGGGATGCAGCGAGTGAGGGAAAAGAGAGAGGGGACACGGGGCGTCGTCGTGGCGCGAATTAGGACGAAGGGCGGCCTCCAGCGCGAAGCAGGAGGTGGCCGGGGCTCTCGGGCGCGCGCCACGCCTCGCCTCTGCCTACTGGCAGAGGAAGACGACGAGCGGCGAGGTAGATGGGCTGGGCTGGGCCGCGGGAGAAGCTGGGCCAGGCAGGTAAGCAGGTAAGTGGCCCAGGTGGCCTCTCTCCCCTTTTTTTCTATTTTGTTTCTCTTTTCTATTTCTGTAGTTTTGTTTCTGATTTAGTTTATAGCCCAAATCATTTTAATAAATCCTGCAAATAATTGTGGCCATTAAATGAATTATTACAGAGGCCCTTAACTATTTTCAGAATTGTTGGAGCATTTAAAAATAATAATAGTATTTAAATGCCCCAATTCAAATACAATATGGATTATTCAAAAATCCATAATGGCCCAAAAATATTGGCATCATTTTTGGTAGAGGTTTTTTTCACCTTTGTCAAAAATCATGAACATTTTTGAAAGCCATTTGGACTTACTTGAAAGTATTTTAGGTGAACCTAGTGAATTCCTTAATGCTAGGGTTTGAGCAATCCCCATTTCAAGTTCATTCAAAAGTTAAACATGATGCACACATGAGGTCTAGCCTAGTGCATACCAGAAGCTAGGGATGTGACATCGAACAACAAGTTTTTGTATTATCTATCCGACGCTACTGGCTACATACATATACAATATGTAAGATCTGTTACAATCCCCTAGCATCTGAAATCAAGTTCCACATGGTATTCTCTGGCTTTATTGATGACGTGGTCAAGAAAGAATCCCGTTAATTCCTCTTGAATTGCTTTCATGCGATCTTCTGGTAGGAGTTCATTCCGCATCTCCCACGTCTAATTTGAAGAAGGGGGTTAATACATATATATGAATGAAACTCAACAGAAATGATGGTGTAATAAAATGAAATTGTGAATATTATTGCTTACACACATCAAATTCTCTTTTAGAGTAGCCCCGCTTATCTTTGCAAGTCGCGTTGTAGATGAATTCACACACGTAGTATCCACAGAAATAATTCCCATGTTCCTGCCACAAGCACTTTACGAGAAATAGAGGTCAATCAAACTGATAATGAAGCATTATAAATGGCATTGATGAAAGTAGCTAGAATCAATGGGATCGAGATGCGCGGAACTAGCTAGCTAGTACTACTTACTTTCGGGTATGTCCATCGCAGCTCCCCCGGCAGTCCCGGAGCTTGTGCGGTGAATACTTTCCAAACCCTGCGAGACAAAAAAACAATTGCTTGATATCAGGAAATGAACAAAAAGTTGCCGATATGGTGTGATAATGATCGATTGAACTTACTTCTCAAGCATTTTAGTCATGTCTGTTGGAAATATGCCCTAGAGGCAATAATAAATTAGTTATTATTGTATATATATTTCATTGTTCATGATAATCGTTTATTATCCATGCTAGAATTGTATTGATAGGAAACTCAGATACATGTGTGGATACATAGACAACACCATGTCCCTAGTAAGCCTCTAGTTGACTAGCTCGTTGATCAATAGATGGTTACGGTTTCCTGACCATGGGCATTGGATGTCGTTGATAACGGGATCACATCATTAGGAGAATGATGTGATGGACAAGACCCAATCCTAAGCCTAGCACAAAGATAATGTAGTTCGTTTGCTAAAGCTTTTCTAATGTCAAGTATCATTTCCTTAGACCATGAGATTGTGAAACTCCCGGATACCGTAGGAGTGCTTTGGGTGTGCCAAACGTCACAACGTAACTGGGTGGCTATAAAGGTACACTACAGGTATCTCCGAAAGTGTTTGTTGGGTTGACACGAATCGAGACTGGGATTTGTCACTCTGTGTAAACGGAGAGGTATCTCTGGGCCCACTCGGTAGGACATCATCATAATGTGCACAATGTGACCAAGGAGTTGATCACGGGATGATGTGTTATGGAACGAGTAAAGAGACTTGCTGGTAACGAGATTGAACAAGGAATCGGGATACCGACGATCGAATCTCGGGCAAGTACAATACCGCTGGACAAAGGGAATTGAATACGGGATTGATTGAATCCTCGACATCGTGGTTCATCCGATGAGATCATCGTGGAACATGTGGGAGCCAACATGGGTATCCAGATCCCGTTGTTGGTTATTGGCCGGAGAGTTGTCTCGGTCATGTCTGCATGGTTCCCGAACCCGTAGGGTCTACACACTTAAGGTTCGATGACGCTAGGGTTATTAGGAAGACTTGTATGTGATTACCGAATGTTGTTCAGAGTCCCAGATGAGATCCCGGATGTCAGGAGGAGTTCCGGAATGGTTCTTAGGTAAATATTTATATATGGAAAGTTGTTGTTCGGGTTCCGGGAAAAGTTCGGTTTTTTCCGATATTGTACCGAGAAGCTTCCGGAAGGTTCCGGAGGATTCCGGAGGGGTCCGGAGGTCCAGAAAAAGTTCCACCACATCTAATACAGCAGCATGGGCTGTAGGGGGCGCCCTAACCTTAATGGGCCAAGGGCACCACCCCCCAAGGCCCATGCTCATGGGAGAGGGGAAACCCTAAGGGGGAGGGCCTCCACTTGACTTGGGAGGCACTCCTCCCCCCTTGGCCGCCGCCCCCAACCCTAGATGGGATCTAGGGGGGCTGGCCTACCTCTCCCCCCACCTATAAATAGTGGAGGGGTGGGAGGGTGGCCAGACCCTTGAACCTGGCGCAGCCCTCCCTCCTCCTACCTTCTCCTCCTCCTCCATGGTGCTTGGTGAAGCCCTGCCAGAGAATCACAAGCTCCTCCACCACCACGCCGTTGTGCTGTTGGACTTCTTCCTCAACCTCTCCCTCCTCCTTGCTGGATCAAGGCGTGGGAGACGTCTCCCAACCGTACGTGTGTTGAACGCGGAGGTGCCGTCCGTTCGGCGCTAGGATCATCGGTGATTTGGATCATGACGAGTACGACTCCATCAACCCCGTTCACTTGAACGCTTCCGCTCAGCGATCTACAAGGGTATGTAGATGCACTCTCCTTACCCTCGTTGCTAGATTACTCCATAGATTGATCTTGGTGATGCGTAGAAAATTTTGAATTTCTGCTACGATCCCCAACAGTGGTATCAGAGCTAGGTCTATGCGTAGTTTCTATGCACGACTAGAACACAAGTTGTTGTGGGCGTCAATTTTGTCAATTTACTTGCCGTTACTAGTCTTATCTTGATTCAGCGGCATCGTGGGATGAAGCGGCCCGGACCGACCTTACACGTACTCTTACGTGAGACTGGTTCCACCGACTGACATGCACTAGTTGCATAAGGTGGCTAGCGGGTGTCTGTCTCTCCCACTTTAGTCGGATCGGATTCGATGAAAAGGGTCCTTATGAAGGGTAAATAGAAATTGGCATATC
The DNA here is from genome assembly GCF_018294505.1 of Triticum aestivum. Taxonomy (NCBI): domain Eukaryota; kingdom Viridiplantae; phylum Streptophyta; class Magnoliopsida; order Poales; family Poaceae; genus Triticum; species Triticum aestivum. The sequence continues at coordinate 693,294,749 of NC_057800.1, forward strand.
ATGTTGTGGTTTTGGCGTAGGTAAGAAACGTTCTTGCTAGAAACCTATAGCAGCCACGTAAAAAAAACTTGCAACAACAATTAGAGGACGTCTAACTTGTTTTTGCAGCATGTGCTGTGTGATGTGATATGGCCAAAAGGATGTGATGAATGATATATGTGATGTATGAGATTGATCATGTTCTTGTAATAGGAATCACGACTTGCATGTCGATGAGTATGACAACCGGCAGGAGCCATAGGAGTTGTCTTAATTTATTTATGACCTGCGTGTCAACTTAACGTCATGTCATTACTTTACTTTATTTCTAAAGCGTTAGCCATAGTAGTAGAAGTAATAGATGACGAGACAACTTCGAGAAGACACGATATGGAGATCATGATGATGGAGATCATGGTGTCATGCCGGTGACAACGATGATCATGGAGCCCCAAAGATGGAGATCATAAGGAGCAAAATGATATTGGCCATATCATGTCACTATTTGATTGCATGTGATGTTTATCATGTTTTACATCTTATTTGCTTAGAACGACGGTAGCTTAAATAAGATGATCCCTCGTAATAATTTCAAGAATTGTGTTCCCCCTAACTATGCACCGTTGCGAAGGTTCGTTGTTTCGAAGCACCACATGATGATCGGGTGTGATAGATTCTAACGTTCGAATACAACGGGTGTAAGCCAGATTTACACACACAATACACTTAGGTTGACTTGACGAGCCTAGCATGTACAGACATGGACTCGGAACACGGAAAACCGAAAGGTCGAGCATGAGTCATATAGAAGATACGATCAACATAGAGATGTTCACCGATGTTGACTAGTCCGTCTCACGTGATGATCGGACACGGCCTAGTTGACTTGGATCATGTTTCACTTAGATGACTAGAGGGATGTCTATCTGAGTGGGAGTTCATTAAATAATTTGATTATATGAACTCAATTATCATGAAAATAGTCTAAATTGTCTTCGCAAATATGTTGTAGATAAATAGCTCACGTTGTAGCTCCCTGTTTCAATACGTTCCTAGAGAAAGATCAAGTTGAAAGATATTGTAAGCAATAATGCGGACTGGGTCCGTAGTCCGAGGAGTGTCCTCACTGCTACACAGAAGGCTTACATCTTTGATGCACCGCTCGATGTACAAACCCCTACAACATCGTCTGTGGATGTTGTGAACACCTGACAGACACATTCTGATGACTACCTGATAGCTTAGTGTACCATACTTTACGGCTTAGAATCGGGATTCCAATGACGTTTTGAATGCCATAGAACATATGAGATGTTCCAAGAGCTGAAATTGGGATTTCAGGCTCATGCCCGTGTTGAGAGGTGTGAGACCTCTAACAAGTTCTTTTGCCAACAAGATGGAGGAGAATAGCTCAGCTAGTGAGCATGTGCTCAGAATGTCTGGGTGCTACAATCACTTAAATCAAGTGGGAGTTAAACTTCTGGATAAGATAGTGATTGATAAAGTTCTCTAGCCACTATCACTAAGCTACTAGATCTTCGTGATGAACTATGACATGCAAGGGATGGAGTTGATCCCGGAGCTGTTCGCGGTGCTTAAGACCGCAGAAGGTAGAAATCAAGAAGGAGCATCAAGTGTTGATGGTTTAACAAGACCACTGGTTTCAAGAAGGGCAAGGGCTAGAAGGGAAACTTCATGGATGGCAAACCAGTTGCCGCTCCAGTGAAGGAACCTAAGGTTGAACCCAAACCCGAGACTAAGTGCTTCTATTGTAAGGGGAACAGTCACTGGTAGCGGAATTACCCCAAATGCATGGTAGATAAGAAGGCTGGCAACTTCAAAGTATATACGTGTTATTAATGTGTACCTCACTAGTACTCCTGGTAGCACCTGGGTATTGGATACCGGTTCAGTTACTATTATTGGTGACTTGAAGCAAAAGCTACGGACTAAACGGAGACTGGCTAAGCGCGAGGTGACGATGTGTGTTGGAAGTGTTTCCAAAGTTGATGAGATCACCATCGCACGCTCCATCTGCCTTCGGGATTAGTGTTGAACCTAGATAAATGTTATCAGGTGTCTGCATTGAGCATGAATATGATTAGATCATGTTCATTGCATTACGATCATTCATTTAAGTTAGAGAATAATGGTTATTCTGTTTACATGAATGATACCTTTCATGGTCATGCACCCTATATGAATGGTTCATTGAATCTCGGTCATGGTAATACACGTGTTCACGCCAAAAGATGTAGAGTTAATAATGATAGTACCACTTTCTCGTGGCACTGCCGCTTAGGTCATATTGGCGTAAGATGCATGAAGAAACTCCATTTCAATGGATGTTTGGAGTCACTTGATTTTGAATCGCTTGACACATGCGAGCCATGCCTCATGGGCAGGATGACTAAGACCCCGTTTTCAGGTACAATGAAACGGGCAAGTGACTTGTTGGAAATCATGCATGTTGATGCGTGTGATCCAATGAGAATTGAAGCGTGCGGTGGATATCGCTATTTTCTCATCTTCATTGACGATTTGGGTAGATATAGGTATATCTACTTAATGAAGCACAAGTCTGAAACGTTTGAAAAGTTCAAGAGATTTCAGAGTGAAGTTAAGAATCATCATAACAATAAGATCATGTTCCTACGATCTGATCAAAAGGGGATTTTCTGAGTTATGAGTTTGGCAATCACTTAAGACATTGTGGAATTGTTTCACGGTTGAAGCCACCTGGAACACCACAAGGTAATGGTGTGTCCGGACATCGTAATCTAACACTATGAGATATGGTGCGATCTATGATGTCTCTTATCAATCTACCGTTTTCATTTTGAGGTTATGCGTTAGAGACAGCTGCATTCACTTTAGATAGGACACCATCTAAGTCCGTTGAGACGACGTCGTATGAACATTGGTTTGGCAAGAAACCAAAGTTGTTGTTTCTTAATGTTTGGGGCTGCGATGCTTAAGGCTTCAGCCGTAGAAGCTCGAACCCGAAGCGGACAAACACATCTTCATGGGATACCCAAGGGTGACCGTTGGGTATACCTTCTATCTCAGATCCGAGGGCAAATTGTTTGTCGCTAAGAACGGGTCCTTTCTCGAGAAGGAGTTTCTCTCAAAAGAATTGAGTAGGAGGAAGATATAACTTGATGAGGTTGTCGAACCTTTACTCCAACCAGAGAGTGACGCAACACAGAAACATTTTTTCTGTGGCGCCTACGTCTGTTGAATAGGAAGTTAATGATAGTGATCATGAAGCTTCGGATCAAGTTGCTATCAAACCTCGTAGGTCGACAAGGACATGTACTACTCCTAAGTGGTACGGTAATCCTATCTTAGATATCATGTTGTTAGACAACAATGAACCTACAATCTATGGAGAAGCGATGGTGGGCCCGTATTTCGACAAATGGTTAGAAGCCATGAAATCCGAGATAGGATCCATGTATAAGAACAAAGTATGGACTTTGGTGGACTTGCCCGATGATCGGCAAGCCATTGAGATAAATGGGTCTTCAAGAAGACGGACGTGGGCGGTAATGTTACCGTCTATGAAGCTCGACTTGTGGGAAAAAGTCTTTTCACAAGTTCAAGGAGTTGAGAATTTCTCACCCGTAGCGATGCTTAAGTCCGTCGGAATCATGTTAGCATTAGCTGTATTTTTCGATTATGAAATCTTACAGATGGATGTCAAAACAAGTTTTCTTGCCAGTTTTCATAAGAAAAGTTGTATGTGATACAATAAAAGGTTTTGACGATCCTAAGAATGCTAAAAGGTATGCTAGCTCCAGCAATCCTTCTATGGACTAGAGCAGGCATCTCGGAATCAGAATATATGTTTTGATGGAGTGATCAAAGCTTTTAGGTTTATACAATGTTTGCTAGAAACTTGTATTTACAAGAAAGTGAGTGGGAGCACTACAACATTTCTGATAAGTATATGTGGATGACATATTGTTGATCCGAAATGATGTAGAATTTCTGGAAAGCATAAACGATTGTTTGAAGAGTGATTTTCAAAGGAAGACCTGGATAAAGCTGCTTACATATTGGGCATCAAGATCTATAGAAATAGATCAAGACGTCTGCTGATACTTTCAAAGAACGCACACCTTGACATGTTTTTGAAGGAGTTCAAAATAGATCAGTCAAAGAAGGGGTTCTTGCCTGAGTTGTAAGGTGTGAAGTTGAGTAAGACTCAAAGCTTGACCACGGCAGAAGAAAGAGGAAGGACGAAGGTCGTCCCCTATGCTTTTGTCATAGGCTCTATACGGTATGCCATGCTGAAGTACCGCACCTGATGTGTGCCTTGCCACATGTCTGGCAAGAGGGTACAAAGGTGATCTAGGAGTAGATCACCTGATAGCGGTCAAAAATTATCCTTAGAGGAATAAGGAAATGTTTCTCGGTTATGGAGGTGATAAAGAGTTCGACGTAAAGAGTTACATTGATGCAAGCTTAACACCTATCCGGATAGCTCTGAGTAGAGATATCGGATACGTATAATGGAGCAACAATTTGGAATAGCTCCAAGTGGAACGTGGTAGCAGCATCTACGATATAAAGTTTTGTGAAATACATAGGGATCTGAATATGGCAAGACCCGTTGACTACAACCTCTCTCACAAGCATAACATGATCAAACCCAAAACTCTTTGAGTGTTTATCACATAGTGATGTGAACTAGATCATTGAGTCCAGTAGACTCTTGGATGTTGGTCACATGGCGATGTGACCTGTGAGTGTTAATCACATGGCAATGTGAACTAGATTATTGACTCTAGTGCAAGTGGGAGACTGTTGGAAATATGCCCTATAGGCAATAATAAATTAGTTATTATTGTATATATATTTCATTGTTCATGATAATCGTTTATTATCCATGCTAGAATTGTATTGATAGGAAACTCAGATACATGTGTGGATACATAGACAACACCATGTCCCTAGTAAGCCTCTAGTTGACTAGCTCGTTGATCAATAGATGGTTACGGTTTCCTGACCATGGATATTGGATGTCGTTGATAACGGGATCACATCATTAGGAGAATGATGTGATGGACAAGACCCAATCCTAAGCCTAGCACAAAGATCGTGTAGTTCGTTTGCTAAAGCTTTTCTAATGTCAAGTATCATTTCCTTAGACCATGAGATTGTGCAACTCCCGGATACTGTAGGAGTGCTTTGGGTGTGCCAAACATCACAACGTAACTGGGTGGCTATAAAGGTACACTACAGGTATCTCCGAAAGTGTTTGTTGGGTTGGCACGAATCGAGACTGGGATTTCTCACTCCGTGTAAACGGAGAGGTATCTCTGGGCCCACTCCGTAGGACATCATCATAATGTGCACAATGTGACCAAGGAGTTGATCACGGGATGATGTGTTATGGAACGAGTAAAGAGACTTGCCAGTAACGAGATTGAACAAGATATCGGGATACCGACGATCAAATCTCGGGCAAGTACAATACCGCTGGACAAAGGGAATTGAATACAGGATTGATTGATTCCTCGACATCATGGTTCATCCGATGAGATCATCGTGGAACATGTGGGAGCCAACATGGGTATCCAGATCCCACTGTTGGTTATTGGCCGGAGAGTTGTCTCGGTCATGTCTGCATGGTTCCCGAACCCGTAGGGTCTACACACTTAAGGTTCGATGACGCTAGGGTTATTAGGAAGACTTGTATGTGATTACCAAATGTTGTTCGGAGTCTCGGATGAGATCCCGGACGTCACGAGGAGTTCCAGAATGGTGCGGAGGTAAAGATTTATATATGGAAAGTTGTTATTCGGGTTCCGGGAAAAGTTCGGTTTTTTTCGGTATTGTACCGAGAAGCTTCCGGAAGGTTCCGGAGGATTCCGGAGGGGTCCGGAGGTCCGGAAAAAGTTCCACCACGTCTAATACAGCAGCATGGGTTGTAGCGGGGCGCCCTAACCTTAATGGGCCAAGGGCACCAGCCCCCCCAAGGCCCATGCGCATGGGAGAGGGGAAACCCTAAGGGGGAGGGCCTCCACTTGACTTGGGAGGCACTCCTCCCCCCCTTGGCCGCCGCCCCCAACCCTATATGGGATCTAGGGGGGCCGCCCCCCTCTCCCCCCACCTATAAATAGTGGAGGGGTGGGAGGGTGGCCAGACCCTTGAACCTGGCGCAGCCCTCCCTCCTCCTACCTTCTCCTCCTCCTCCATGGTGCTTGGCGAAGCCCTGCCAGAGAATCACAAGCTCCTCCACCACCACGCCGTCGTGCTGTTGGACTTCTTCCTCAGCCTCTCCCTCCTCCTTGCTGGATCAAGGCGTGGGAGACGTCTCCCAACCGTACATGTGTTGAACGCGGAGGTGCCGTCCATTCGGCGCTAGGATCATCGGTGATTTGGATCACGACTAGTACGACTCCATCAACCCCGTTCACTTGAACGCTTCCGCTCAGCGATCTACAAGGGTATGTAGATACACTCTCCTTCCCCTCGTTGCTAGATTACTCCATAGATTGATCTTGGTGATGCGTAGAAAATTTTGAATTTCTGCTACGATCCCCAACAATGTCCGCATAGGTCTCGGGAGATTTTCGTCTCGAGTCTAAGACGGTTACTAGTCCCTGCTCAAGCTTAATCTCCAGGAGAATATAGTGGAAGCTGCACACGCATGCATAACTCATCAACTAAATTACTATAACCTCGCTCGAGTAATAAGGGAAACCGAATATGCACAAGACAGTAACACTCACGCGAAGTTGTAAGGAAAGAGTATTTTATCTTTGTTTTGATTTACTGTCAATGATTTGAGCAAGTTGGCCTCAACATCATCGGCGTTCTTTTCAACCTCAAATTTATCTATGAGATTTGTGTTAATGAACCCAATATCATACATTTCTTCTTTTCTGCACTCGACGATCTTCAATCTGCATAATATAGTGAGGATAATCATATATACATGCAATGAAAGAGCTGAGCTATATGTAGAGACTTAATGACAGAAGTAGTACTTACAGACAGTAGCAAGTGACCGTTAATTTATCGAGGGCCTTTTGATTGAACCACTGGAAGAACTCCTCAAATGGAACAGTCAACAAATCAATTCCAATGAGGTCGTGTGATACGTCTCCAACGTATATATAATTTTTGATTGTTCCATGCTATTATATTATCAACCTTGCATGTTTTATATGCATTTATATGCTATTTTATAAGATTTTTGGGACTAACCTATTAACCCAGAGCCCAGTGCCAGTTTCTGTTTTTACATTGTTTTAGAATATCACAGAAAAGGAAAATCAAACGGAGTCCAATTGACCTGAAACTTCACGGAACTTATTTTTGGATCAGAAGAAGCCCAGAAGACTTGGAGTGCATGTCAGGGGATCTACGAGCAGGCCACGAGGCAGGGGCGCGCCCACCCCCCTGGGCGCGTCCTCCACCCTCGTGGGCCCCTCATGCCCCCCCTAACGCACTTCTTCCTCCTATATATCTCCATATACCCTAAAACGATCGGGGAGCATAATAGATCGGGAGTTCCGCCGCCAGAAGCCTCAGTAGCCACCGAAAACCAATCTAGACCCGTTCCGGCACCCTGCCGGAGGGGGCAATCCCTCTCCGGTGGCCATCTTCATCATCCCGGAGCTCTCCATGACGAGGAGGGAGTAGTTCTCCCTCGGGCCTGAGGGTATGTACCAGTAGCTATGTGTTTGATCTCTCTCTCTCTCGTGTTCTTGATTTGGCACGATCTTGATGTATTGTGAGCTTTGCTATTATAGTTGGATCCTATGATGTTTTCTCCCCCCCTCTACTCTCTTGTAATGGATTGAGTTTCGCCTTTGAAGTAATCTTATCAGATTGAGTCTTTAAAGATTTGAGAACACTTGATGTATGTCTTGCTGTGTGTATCTGTGGTGACAATGGGATACGACGTGATTCACTTGATGTTTGTTTTGGTGATCAACTTGCCGGTTCCGCCCATGAACCTATGCATAGGGGTTGGCACACGTTTTCGTCGTGATTCTCCGGTAGAAACTTTGGGGCACTCTTTGAGGTTCTATGTGTTGGTTGAATAGATGAATCTGAGATTGTCTGATGCATATCGTATAATTATACCCACGGATACTTGAGGTGACATTGGAGTATCTAGGTGACATTAGGGTTTTGGTTGATTTGTGTCTTAAGGTGTTATTCTAGTATGAACTCTAGGGCTGTTTGTGACACTTACAGGAATAGCCCAACGGATTGATTGGAAAGAATAACTTTGAGGTGGTTTCGTACCCTACCATAATCTCTTCGTTTGTTCTCCACTATTAGTGACTTTGCAGTGACTCTTTGTTGCATGTTGAGGGATAGTTATGTGATCCAATTACGTTATTATTGTTGAGAGGACTTGCACTAGTGAAAGTATGAACCCTAGGCCTTGTTTCAGCGCATTGCAATATCATTTACACTCACTTTTACCATTAGTTACCTTGCTGTTTTTATATTTTCAGATTACAAAAACCATTATCTACTATCCATATACCACTTGTATCATCATCTCTTCGCTGAACTAGTGCACCTATATAATTGACCATTGTATTGGGTGTGTTGGGGACACAAGAGACTCTTTGTTATTTGGTTGCAGGGTTGCTTGAGAGAGACCATCTTCATCCTACGCCTCCTACGGATTGATAAACCTTAGGTCATCCACTTGAGAGAAATTTGCTACTGTCCTACAAACCTCTGCACTTTGAGGCCCAACAACGTCTACAAGAAGAAGGTTGTGTAGTAGACATCAAGATCTTTTCTGGCGCCATTGCCGGGGAGGTGAGTGTTTGAAGGTATATCTTTAGATCTTGTAATCGAGTCTTTTAGTTTCTTGTATTATCACTAGTTTAGTTTATAAAAGAAAACTACAAAAAATGGAATTAAGTTTGTCTCATACGCTTCATCTTTTTAATATCTTTTGTGAGTATGATGGAAAAGAAAATTGTGCTAAAGTGTTAGAAGAAGAATGCATTAAAATGTTTGGCACTAAATCTTTGAATGATGAGCATGATTGCAATATTGTTAGTATGAATTCCTTGAATATCCATAATGCTAATGATATGCAAAGCCACAAGCTTGGGGAAGCTATGTTTGATGAAGATGATATTTTTTGTCCCCCAAGTTTTGATGAGCACATTTATTATTATAAAGCATGCCTCCTATTTATGATGATTATATTGATTAAAGTGGATTTGGAGAGGTCATGACTTTATTTTTCGATGAATCCACTATTTCGGAAGAGGTTCCAATTGATTATGAGAACAAAGTTGCTATCTATGATGGTTATTGTGATGACTTGTATGCTATAAAGAATAATGATATCCATGAAACTTGTCATCATGATTTTAGTTTTCAATTGGATTATGCCTCACATGATAATTATTTTGTTGAGTTTGCTCCCACTATTATTCATGAGAATAATTTTGCTTGTGTGGAGAGTAATAAAATTTCTATGCTTGTAGATCATGAAAATAATGCTTTAGGTGATGGTTATATTTTTGAATTCATTCATGATGCTACTGAAAATTATTATGAGGGAGGAACATATGCTTGTAGGAATTGCAATAACATCAAGTTCCCTCTCTATGTGCTCAAAGTTTTGAAGTCATGCTTGTTTTGCTTTCCTATGCTAGTTGATTCTTGTTCCCATAAGTTGTTTGCTCACAAAATCCCTATGCATAGGAAGAGGGTTAGACTTAAATGTTCTAGTCATATTCTTCATGATGCTCTCTTTATGTTTCAATTCTTATCTTTTATGTGAGCATCATTGAAATCATCATGCCTAGCTAGGGGCGTTAAATGATAGCGCTTGTTGGGAGGCAACCCAATTTTATTTTGTTCCTTGATTTTTGTTCCTGTTTATTAATAAATAATTCATCTAGCCTATGTTTAGATGTGATTTTATGTGTTTAATTAGTGTTTGCACCAAGTAGAACCTTTGGGAAGACTTGGGGAAAGTCTTGTTGATCATGCTGTAAAAAACAGAAACTTTAGCGCTCAGGAGAATAGCTGCCATTTTTTTATTGGAGAGTGATATTTAGTTAATTCTTTTTGAATATTATTAATAGATAAATTCCTCACGTCCAGAAATTTATTTGAGAATTTTATGAGTTCCAGAAGTATACGTTTGATCCAGATTACTACAGACTGTTCTGTTTTTGACAGATTCTGTTTTCTATGTGCTGTTTACTTATTTTGATGAATCTATGAGTAGTATCGGAGGGTATGAACCATAGAGAAGTTATAATACAGTAGATATTACACCAATATGAATTTAGACTGAGTTAATTACAGTACCTTATGATGGTGATTTGCTTTCTTATACTAACGGAGCTTATGAGTTTTTTGTTAAGTTTTGTGCTGTGAAGTTTTCAAGTTTTGGGTAAAGATTCGATGGATTATGGAATAAGGAGTGGAAAGAGCCTAAGCTTGGGGATGCCCATGGCACCCCAAGGAAATATTCAAGGACAACCAATAGCCTAAGCTTGGGGATGCCCCGGAAGGCATCCCCTCTTTCGTCTTCGTTCTTCGGTAACTTTACTTGGAGCTATATTTTTATTTACCACATGATATGTGTTTTGCTTGGAGAGTCAATTTATTTTGTTATGATTTGCTTGCTGTTATTTAGAACAATTTTTTTGCATCTTTTATTTCAATAAAAGTGGCATTGATAGCCTTTACAATGCCTATTTTACAAGTCTTCATGTTGCTGTTTGAAAACAGAAAGTTTACCACTGTTGCAATAATTCCCTAGAAAATTCAGAATGTGATAAAATGTTGAAACCTTTTTCATATTAAGCTATGATAAATTTACTATAGTGGGAATTTTATTTCATAATTTTTGGAGTTAGGGAAGTATGGATCTAGCTGCATTCTTTACAGACTGTCCTGTTTAGGCAGATTGCTGTTATGCTTGCATTGTTTGCATATGTTTGTTTCCTTAATGATTCTATTTGAGGATGGGACTATTAAATATGCAGAGGTATTTAGTATGCAATGTTGAATAATAATTTTTGTGATTTGCTACAGTAGATGATGATAAGGTTTTTGCATTGATTTATACTAACTTATCTCACGAGTCGTTGTTGAGTTTTGTGTGGATTAAGCTTTTGAGATTTAGGGAGACCGTGATATGAGAGGAATTAAGGAGACACAAAAGCTCAAGCTTGGGGATGCCCAAGGCAACCCAAGATAATATTTCAAGAAGTCTCAAGCGTCTAAGCTCGGGGATGCCCCGGTTGGCATCCCACCTTTCTTCTTCAACAACTATAGGTTAGTTTCGGTTGATCCTAAGTTTTTGCTTCTTCACATGATGTCTGCCATTCTTAGAATGTCATTTTCTTTTGCTTTGATTTCTGTTTGAATAAAATACCAAGATCTGAAATTATTAAATGTTAGAGAGTCTTCACATAGCTAAATAATTATTTAACTACTCATTGATCTTCACTTATATCTTTCGGAGTAGTTTGTTGTTGCTCTAGCGCTTCACTTATATCTTTTTAGAGCACGGTGGTGGTTTTATTTTGTAGAAATAGATGAACTCTCATGCTTCACTTATATCATTTTGAGAGTCTTTAGAACAGCATGGTAGTTTGCTTTGGTTATGACACTAGTCCTAATATGATGGGCATCCAAGAGGGATATAATAAAAACTTTCATATAAAGTGCATTGAATACTAAGAGAAGTTTGATACTCAATAATTGTTTTGAGGTATGAGGATAGTAATATTAGAGTCATGCTACTGAGTAGTTGTGAATTTGAGAAATACTTGTGTTAAAGTTTGTGATTCCCGTAGCATGCACGTATGGTGAACCGTTATGTGATGAAGTCGGAGCATGATTTATTTATTGATTGTCTTCCTTATGAGTGGCGGTCGGGGACGAGCAATGGTCTTTTCCTACCAATCTACCCCCTAGGAGCAGGCGTGTAGTACTTTGTTTTGATAACTAATAGATTTTTGCAATAAGTATGTGAGTTCTTTATGACTAATGTTGAGTCCATGGATTATACGCAGTCTCACCCTTCCACCATTGCTAGCCTCTCTAGTACCGCGCAACTTTCACCAGTATCATACACCCACTATATACTTTCCCCAAAACAGTCACCATACCTAACTATTATGGCATTTCCATAGCCATTCCGAGATATATTGCCATGCAACTTTCCACCGTTCCGTTTATTATGACACGCTCCATCATTGTCATATTGCTTTGCATGATCATGTAGTTGACATCGTATTTGTGGCAAATCCACCGTTCATAATTCTTTCATACATGTCACTCATGAGTCATTGCACATCCCGGTACACCGCCAGAGGCATTCGTATAGAGTCATATTTTGTTCTAAGAATCGAGTTGTAATTCTTGAGTTGTAAGTAAATAAAAGTGTGATGATCATCATTATTAGAGCATTGTCCCAGTGAGGAAAGGATGATGGAGACTATGATTCCCCCACAAGTCGGGATGAGACTCCGGACGAGAATAAATAAATAAAAGAGGCCAAAGAAGCCCAAATAAAAAAGAGAGAAAAGATTCCACAAAAAAAGAGAAGGCCCAAATAAAAATAAAAAAATGAGAGAAAAAGAGAGAAGGGGCAATGCTACTATCCTTTTACCACACTTGTGCTTCAAAGTAGCACCATGATCTTCATGATAGAGAGTCTCCTATGTTGTCACTTTCATATACTAGTGGGAATCTTTCATTATAGAACTTGGCTTGTATATTCCAATGATGGGCTTCCTCAAAATTCCCTAGGTCTTCGTGAGCAAGCGAGTTGGATGCACACCCACTTAGTTTCTTTTGTTGAGCTTTCATACACTTATAGCTCTAGTGCATCCGTTGTATGGCAATCCCTACTCACTCACATTGATATCTATTGATGGGCATCTCCATAGCCCGTTGATACGCCTAGTTGATGTGAGACTATCTTCTCCCTTTTTGTCTTCTCCACAACCACCATTCTATTCCACCTATAGTGCTATGTCCATGGCTCACGCTCATGTATTGAGTGAAGATTGAAAAAGTTTGAGAACATCAAAAGTATGAAACAATTGCTTGGCTTGTCATCGGGGTTGTGCATGATTTAAATATTTTGTGTGGTGAAGATAGAGCATAGCGAGACTATATGATTTTGTAGGGATAGCTTTCTTTGGCCATGTTATTTTGAGAAGACATGATTACTTGGTTAGTATACTTGAAGTTTTATTATTTTTATGTCAATATTAAACTTTTGTCTTGAATCTTATGGATCTGAATATTCTTGCCACAATAAAGAGAACTACATGGATAAATATGTTAGGTAGCATTCCACATCAAAAATTCTGTTTTTATCATTTACCTACTCGAGGACGAGAAGGAATTAAGCTTGGGGATGCTGATACGTCTCCAACGTATCTATAATTTTTGATTGTTCCATGCTATTATATTATCAACCTTGGATGTTTTATATGCATTTATATGCTATTTTATATGATTTTTGGGACTAACCTATTAACCCAGAGCCCAGTGCTAGTTTCTGTTTTTTACCTTGTTTTAGAATATCGCAGAAAAGGAAAACCAAACGGAGTTCAATTGACCTGAAACTTCACGGAACTTATTTTTGGATCAGAAGAAGCCTAGAAGACTTGGAGTGCACGTCAGGGGATCTACGAGGAGGCCACAAGGCAGGGGGCGCACCCACCCCCTGGGCGCTCCCTCCACCCTCGTGCCCCCCTGACGCACTTCTTCCTCCTATATATCTCCATATACCCTAAAACGATCGGGGAGCACAATAGATCGGGAGTTCCGCCGCCAGAAGCCTCCGTAGCCACCGAAAACCAATCTAGACCCGTTCCGGCACCCTGCCGTAGGGGGCAATCCCTCTCCGGTGGCCATCTTCATCATCCCGGATCTCTCCATGATGAGGAGGGAGTAGTTCTCCCTCGGGGCTGAGGTTATGTACCAGTAGCTATGTGTTTGATCTCTCTCTCTCTCTCTCTCTCTCTCTCTCTCTCTGTCTCTGTCGTGTTCGTGATTTGGCACGATCTTGATGTATCGCGAGCTTTGCTATTATAGTTGGATCCTATGATGTTTTCTCCCCCCTCTACTCTCTTGTAATGGATTGAGTTTCCCCTTTGAAGTTCTCTTATCGGATTGAGTCTTTAAAGATTTGAGAATACTTGATGTATGTCTTGCCGTGCGTATCTGTGGTGACAATGGGATACCACGTGATTCACTTGATGTATGTTTTGGTGATCAACTTGCGGGTTCCGCCCATGAACCTATGCATAGGGGTTGGCACACGTTTTCATCATGATTCTCCGGTAGAAACTTTGGGGCACTCTCTGAGGTTCTATGTGTTTGTTGAATAGATGAATCTGAGATTGTGTGATGCATATCGTATAATCATACCCACAGATACCTGAGGTGACATTGGAGTATCTAGGTGACATTAGGGTTTTGGTTAATTTGTGTCTTAAGGTGTTATTCTAGTACGAACTCTAGGGCTGTTTGTGACACTTATAGGAATAGCCCAATGGATTGATTGGAAAGAATAACTTTGAGGTGGTTTCGTACCCTACCATAATCTCTTCGTTTGTTCTCCGCTATTAGTGACTTTGGAGTGACTCTTTGTTGCATGTTGAGGGATAGTTATGTGATCCAATTATGTTATTATTGTTGAGAGGACTTGCACTAGTGAAAGTATGAACCCTAGGCCTTGTTTCAACACATTGCAATACCGTTTACACTCACTTTTACCATTAGTTACCTTGCTGTTTTTATATTTTCAGATTACAAAAACCATTATCTACTATCCATATACCACTTGTATCATCATCTCTTCACTGAACTAGTGCACCTATGCAATTTACCATTGTATTGGGTGTGTTGGGGACACAAGAGACTCTTTGTTATTTGGTTGCAAGGTTGCTTGAGAGAGACCATCTTCATCCTACGCCTCCTACAGATTGATAAACCTTAGGTCATCCACTTGAGGGAAATTTGCTACTGTCCTACAAACCTCCGCACTTGGAGGCCCAACAACGTCTACAAGAAGAAGGTTGTGTAGTAGACATCATCGTGCTCCTCTTTAGCTCTCAGATACAAAGTATTCGTCCCCCCAGACTCTCTACAGGTTTTCATGTACCAATCATGGAATCTTCGCATCATTGTTGTTAGAGATTTTTCATATTTGACAAGAGGCTTCCCGTAATGGTATTGGTGTTCTTCCTCCTCCAAGAAATCATAATGTACATCATCGGGCAGGTAATCTTCAAGATTGCTATAACCGGGCACCATCCCCGGATCATTAGCGACGATATCGCTAGGCACCTTGAGCGGGGGGAACGATTGGTCTGCTTGTTCGCCGAGCTGGGCAATTTTTTCCCCAACTCGTCATTCTGCTAACCTTCGTTCACTGATAGTATTTCCCGACCGCTCCGCTTCGATATATACCTTTGCAGTAATGCGCTCATAGTTGGTTTTCGGCAGAGACTTTGGTGGTTTTCTCAGGGCATCGAGTGTGCGCTTTGCTTTCACCCGGTCTACCTTCTCCTCCGGAGGTGGATGTCTCTTTGCTTTCACCCCTTCAAAGAAGTCATTCACTTCTTTTTCCATGATTTCACATTTTCTTCCCACGGTCCTCTCGTATGGTAACTTCTCTAGAGGCTTGAGAGGTGGACCGAATCTGTATTGCCTGCCTCTGGCTGTACTGCTAGAAGCCGGAGCAGACGGAGCGGCTGCGGCTTTCTTCTTTTGTGCTTGCTTACGAGGCAGAGGAGAAGGACTACGATGCGCCGGAGCAGCCGGGGCGGCGGCAGGTCTCTTCTGCCCTTGCTGGCGAGGCGAAGAAGGAGGAGGATGGTGGCTGCTCGGACACGCCGGCGCAGGCGGAGTGCTGCCACGCGCCGGAGAAGGAGGCTGGTGGCTGCTCGGGCGTGCCGGTGCAGGCGGAGTAGGAGGTGGAGTGCCGCCACACGCCGGAGAAGGAGGCTGAGTGCCCTGATCACTCGCCGGAGGAGGAGGCGGGGAAGGAGGCGGAGTGCCCTGACTCACCGGAGGAGGAGGAGGAGGCGGAGGCGTCCAGTTCCGAAGGTTGATGAGCTCCTTCTGCCATAGGCATGGAGTCTTCAGACAAGAACCCAGCCGAGTCTCCCCGTCACCCGTAGGGTGGTCAAGCTGGAGGTCCTCAAATCCTTCTGTGATTTCATCCACCATCACCCTAGCATATCCTTCTGGAATCGGCCGACAGTGAAAAGTTGCGCCAGGTTTAGGAGGTGCAACAGAGCCAACAACCGCCTTGACTTTGAATTCCATCCACTGCGTCATAAGGTGGCAATTCTGAGACTCCGTGATAGCATCCACGGGGTAGCTAGCAGGAGCCATGAAGACAGGCTCCTGAAGCAGCTCCGTGGAAGCCACGCTGCTTCTTCGCTGAGATGGCGGGGTAGCTTCGGGTGTAGCAGCTTCGGCAGGTCGCGCGCTGCTGGCCTCGTCTCGTTCCTCTAGCGCTTGTACCCTTGCGTGCAGAGCCTGTAGTTGGGTCAACTCCTTTTTCTTCTTCCTCTCCTGGCGTTTGTAACCGCCTGCGTCGGGAAATCCAGCCTTCCACGAAAAGGGAGCCTGGCGTGCCTCGTGTCCGTCCGGGGTGCTCAGGATTTCTAAGGGCCTCTGTGAGCTTGTCGTTCTCTCTGTCCGGAACAAACGTCCCTTGCTGCGCCTTTTCGATATACTCCTGAAGCTTCTCGATGGGTGTGTTCAGCTGCTCGTTGGTCCAAACGCACTTCCTTGTTACAGGGTCCAATTTTCCCCCAACCCCGTAGAACCAAGTCCTGCAACGGTCTGGCCAGCGACGCGTCTCTGGTTCGATCCCTTTAGCAACAAGGTCATTCTCAGCCTTGTCCCACAACGGCCGGGCTTTCAGGTAGCCACCTGACCCCGTGCGATGGTGATGCTTCTTCTTTGTAGCATTTTTCTTGTTTGTCTGTCAGGGGTTGGGTGCGACGTATGCCAAAGGATGGCTTATCATGGTGGGGGCGAGTAGAACGTCGCCGGTGCCTGGAAACGGGATAAGGCGAAGGCATGCACGCCGGCGAATCTTACCCAGCTTCGGGGCTCTCCGTGGAGATAATACCCCTACTGCTGCTCTGCGGGGTCTCCGCATGATCACTATGGCAAAGTGTGTACACGGTTGCTCCTTGAGCTATTTCCTGGAGGTAGGGGAAGGCAAGGCTAGCTCTCTCCTTCCTATATGATCTGGTCTAATGCTAATGGATTCCAACCCTTTGCATGGGTGCCCTGGAGGGTTTATATAGGCCTACCCCCCAGGGGTACAATGGTAATCCGGCTGGATGCGGGCCCAGCCGTCAGTCTCTCTGGCCGCCGTTTTATCCGCCGACTGGCTCGGTATGGAGCCGACAGGCCGCGTCCGCCACGGGCGCGTCTTGCCGGCTGTAGATTACTGTAGCCGTGCCTCTAATGACGCGGGCTTGGTCATGGGGTCGTGGCGACAGCTCCGCCATCTGGCGGGCGATCACTGTGGCCACTCCCTGTCGCGTCTGGTTAATGGCGCGCGGGGCCCGTGGGAGGGGCCGGCCGACTCCTGGGGGCCGACTCCCAACTGGGCCGACTTGTGGCGCTCTCGCCGTCTTCCGTACACCCGCCGACTGGTGGGACCCGTCGTCCCTGGGTCGTACCGGCATGCCGTCGTGGGCACAAGACTCCGCCCTCTAGGGCTGACGTCAGCGCCGGTATGGCAACAGTGTCGCGTCGGGCGGAGATCTCCGCGGGTACGGCGTACTGTGGCCACACCTGCCCTTGGAAAAGGGTGGGAGTGGACCTTACTGTGGCCACTCCCCGTCCCGTCCCTCTTTATGAGGGCATGGGGGTTGTTGGCGTCGCGGGCCGACTCCCCATGGCCGGCTTCTCTGGAAGTCGCCGTTCAGGAGTCAGCTCATCCTGAAGTCGTCCTCGGGACTCGGCCGCGAGTGGGCAGTCGGCTGCCTCGCAGCCGACTCTCAGAAGGCGGCTCTTCGTCCTGGGGTCTTGAGGGGTGCAGCCTACTCCGATGTCTTAAAAGGTTCTAGGCCTGGGTTAGCCTACCCGTGGCCCATTACTCCGACAGTAGTCCCCGAAGATGGTGAGGCACCGAGGGCGATATGTCGAGGAGCCTCAAGAGTTTCTTCTTTCCGGCGGTTGGATCTGGGCCTCGCTAGCCGTCTTCTATCAAGCCGACTAGTTGGAGCCAGACTTGCTTAAGGCCGACTTCCCCCTAAAAAAGTTTGAACGTCGCGGCGGAGTCCAGGCGGCGTGCCTGATAAGCCTCTGGGTTGCTGCCCGTTGTGGACCCGTCGCGAGGCGCCACGTGGCTGAGCTAGTCTGCCCACCCACGCGCGCGACGGGACAGGCCTACAGGCGGGGCCCGCCACTACCGCGCCTCGGCATGTGAATGGATCCATTGTGGCCGTGCGGACGGTTGGAGTTCCCGCGCGGTTATTGCACGCAGTAACTTCGTGTGGTAAATCGTGGGAGTCGTGGGGTCCTGGGCGCAGTTAATCCCACGACTGCCCCCTCGGCTTCTCAGCCCACGAGCCTACAAGTAGGCGGGGGGAGGGGGGCGGCGAAGCACACGCGCCCATCCTCCCTACTCCCTTTCACTCCTTCTTGCTTCTTCTTCCTCTCGCCGCTGCTGCTCCGAACCATGCCGCGCCCGTAGCGATGAGCTCTTCGTCCACCGCCGCGCCTCCTGCTGTGCGCTCCGGAGTGTGGGACGGCTCTGAGGTCGACGACGACGACGTCGAGATCCTCCGCAAGACACGACGGCTGCTCAGCAGGGGCTTAGTGCGGGTCCGCCTCGCGCCGGAGGGGGAAATATCACCGGCGCCGGAGGAGGGCGAGCGGGTCATATTCCGCTCGCACCTTATGCGCGGCCTGGGGCTGCCGGCGAGCGGCTTCTTCCGCTCCTTCTTGGAGTTCCACGGGCTCCAGCCGCACCACCTTACTCCGAACGCGGTGGTGCTACTGGCTGCCTTCGCCACCTTGTGCGAAGGTTTCCTCGGCGTTCTCCCCACCATCGAGCTCTGGGGTGAGTTCTACCAGTCCAAGCTCGGCACACACGTCGCCGGCGTGCCGGCCCAGTGCGGTGCGTTTATCGCGATGCGGAGATCAGCGGCCAACAATCCGTTTCCCACCACCGCACTGATTAAGTCGGTGAAGATGTGGCAGCGGTCCTATTTTTATGTGAAGAACATCGCCCCAGAAGGCGACTGGGTCAACCTGCCAGCTTACGAAGCCGGCGCGCAGGCTGGAAGGCTCCCCAGCTGGTCACACCGAGCCAGGCTGTTGTCTCCTGCTGGTGCCGCCGCCGTCACGCGACTCCGAGTGCTGATGCAGTCGGAGGGCTTGACCGGGGCCGACTTGCTGGCCGCCTTCATGGCGCGCCGAGTCCTCCCACTCCAAGGCCGACCTCACCTGATCTGCCAGATGAGCGGTCATCGGGACCCGAGTCGGATGTGCTCCAAGGACATGCCTCACGCGGAGGTGGCGGACACGGTGAACTACATCGCGAACCGTGGTCTCTCGGTGGATTGGCGGTTCGACAAGGAGCCGTACTCACGCGCCAACCCCCCTGCCTATTGTAAGTCGCCTTCCTTCTTCTTCTGTTTCTTTTGTTGCCGAGTCCGACTTGTCCAGTCTGACCGTTTTTGTTTTGAATCAGAACCCTCTCATCCCTCCTTCGGCCGGCACCATGGGGCCGGCTCGTCAGTTTGTCCCTGATCGGGCGGAGAGCGATGCCGACGATCCTGACTTGGGGGCGGCGGCCATGGAGGCTGACGCCGAGGGAGGAGGAGGAGAAGCAAGCGGCTCCAGGCCTACGACCACTTTCGCCAATTGGCCTGATGACGATGCTGAGGGGGAAGTCGCCCCGCGTCACCAGCCAAAGGCTGGCCAGCCAAGCACGAGTTCCTCCGCCGTCTTGGACGCTCAAGGCGGCGCGAAGAAGCGCCGGGCCGGGCCAAGTACACTTGGTGGCCGGTCAAAGAAGTTTAAGGGAGCGGCCGCCGCGACCAAGCGGGAAGAGGCGGCCGCGAAAGCCAACTGCTTCCGCAAGGAAGTGAAGAAGCCGCCGCTGGTCTCTGCGTAAGCGCCTCCGTCACTTATCTTTATTTTCTCTTTGTTGATCTTGTCTGAGTCTTTCATATGCTTCCCTCACTTTAGGGCTCCCCTCACTCTTGAGAGGGTTGCCGCCGCCTCCGTTATGGGGTCGGCAGAGACGTCTACCACTACTCAGCGGATTGACCCCGCCGCCGACCTCCGGGAGGCGACGGAGCGGAACGCGCAGGAGAAGCGTGAGGAGGAAGAGGCCGCCCGCCTGGAGAAAGCGGAGGCCGAGAAGGCGGAGGCCTCAGCCCTGAAAAAGCTGGAGGAGGCCGAGGCCGCCGTCGCGGCAAGGAGGCAGGCTAAGGAAGTCGCGCATCGGCGGTCGGCGATGTTCGTCACCCCTCTGAACTCTGCGTCGCCGCCCCCGGAGTTCACGGGGCAGTCAGGGGAAGCCGGTGGCGAGTTCCGATCGTGGAGAGGGGCGGCGATGACGCCTCCATGCCGGACGCGGTCGTGCCGCCACCCCCGCCCCCGCCACCGTCTAGGATCACGTAAGACAAACAGCCGACGGACCCGCCCTTGCCACCGACTGAAGACGAGGCCGTGGCAAGGCTACTCCTTCAAGTCGGCTCGCCAACGCGCCGCCGTCTTGAGAAGGCGACTTCGGCGCCGCGCCCCTTGGAGACCGGCACCGCTAGCTCGACGATCCCAGACGCCGAAGCGACGAGCGCCGCACCCATTGGGTGGGTGCGAGGAGGCGGCACGGGCCCGCTGAACCAGACGCTTCTGGATGTCCAGACAAAGCTGCAAGCTGAGAGCGACGCTATCCAAAACTGCACTAAGGCGCACCTGGCGTCGCGGGCAGCCATCCGGGTATGCTTTCTCCTTTGTCTTTGTTTTCTTGTTCCTCTCTGTGGGGGCGCGCCAGCGCACCCACTGGGTGTAGTCCCCGAGTTTCGGGCCGGCTGCTGAGCAGGCGGCCCGGAACTCCAATTGGTGAGTTCCGGGTACTAACTTTTGTCTGAAATACTTGTCGCAGGACTATCACAACCTCCTTGTCACCGCCTTCAACCGCAACATTGAAGAGCTGGGCAAGCGGACCGCCGATTTTTCAGAGAGCCGGAGTGAGTCCTTTTTCTTCTTTGCGGGGGCGCGCTGGCGCACCCGCGGCTGTAGTCCCCGAGATTCGGGCCGACTGCTGAGCAGTCGGGCCGGATCTCCCCGGCGACCTTCTTTGTTGATGACTTAACACCTTCTTTCTTCTTTCTCTTCAGAGGCCAACGCCACTCTTCAACAGCAGCTGAGCGAAGCCAACACCGTGTTGCACGCCAAGGGGGAGGAGTGCAGCAAGCTCACCGCAGAGCGCGATCTGCTGGCCGCACAATTGGCAGAGCAGAAGGAGCTGCTTAAGAAGACACAAAAGGAGGCGAAAGAGGGGGAGGCCGCCCTCCTGGCAGAGTTCACGAGCGAGCACTCCTCCTGGACTGACAAGGAGGCAATACTGGCCTCCGGCTTCCACGAGATCGAGGACCTCGTCGATGGTGAGCTTCTTTGCTTTCTTCTTCGAGCCGCCGACTATAGGTCGAGCCGACTCCTGGTTTTTTGACTTGTTCTTCATTCTTTCCGTCTTGGCAGACTTCTTCCCCGGCCACTCGCAGGCCGCCATTCAAGCTATCGAGGTTGACTGCGAGGAGCGGAGGGCAGATGGCGCGAAGATCACCGCCCACGCCCCCTGGACCCTTGACGAGCATATTCTGAGCATTGGGGCTCGTCTGCGGCCGGCCCACCGGATGCTGCGCCGGCTTCAATGTGTCGGCGCCCAAGCGATCGCCGCCCTGTGGCCAGACGTGCAGGCTCCGCGCACCCCCAGTCGGACTGCCGACTGGCTGGAGGTCGCGGCTGGCCGTCTTGAGGCCTGGAAGGGTTCCTCGGCCCGGGCTGGAGCGCGCCGAGCCGTGGAATTTGTCAAGGCGTGGTATCCGGGGCTGGACCTAGACCGGCTGGCCACACTCCAGTCAGAGGCCCAGCCGGAGCTGGCAGCCGTGGAAGACGCCCTAGTCAAGCGCGCGTCAGCGATTGCCGAGTACACTGATACTAGCATCTTTGTCCCCGAGCGGGCTGAAGATGGCGGGGAGGTACCACCGGAGTGGTTTGGGATGAACCCAGACTACGGTGAGGACTCGGTGGAGGTGATCGGCTCCAACGTCGAGGAGGAAGACGAGGCGGACGATGGAAGCGAGACGGAGGCACCGGCAGACGGAGCGGACGGCCAGCCTCAGCTCAACCGCGCCTCCAGCAACGAGCCGTGCCTGCCCGAGCCAACTGCCGCCGGAGGTGATCGAGCCGAGACCGCCCAGCCGGCCGCCCCAACATCCTACACTGCCATCACCTCCGATCCTCCGAACCCGTCTGCTGCCTCCTAGGCTGCCACCTTATCTTTGTTTTATCTGCTTTAATAATCTTTGAAGAACTCGTTAATTCGCACCCGCGGGGTGTATTTTGAAATTCTTCTCGAACATTCGGCCAAGCGCCTTTGTTATGTAAATATTCATCCGACTTCTATCTTTTCTTGCTCATTGATTCTTTGGCTTTTTCCTTTGCCGCCTTCCCTTAGTTGCCGTCTTTGTCAGTCGGACAGCCGCTCTGCGGACTGCTGCTGGATCAAATTCTTGGTCACTTTGGGAAGGCAGGTACTTAGCCGTTTTAGAGTTGTTTAGCAAGTTGGATAGAAGGCGGCAAGCCGACTGCTCAAGAGTCGGTTTGTGAAAAAAGGCTGGAAGCCGGCTTTAAGCTATGTTTATGCTTTGAGTCCTTAGCCATTTTTCACGTGGACGCCCATTCTTCCTTTCTCCTGCCCACCAGACAGTTGCTCTGTGAGCTGCGGCTTCTGACAGGAGACGGCTTGGGCGCCACACACTACTTGTCCGGCTGCAGGAAGCATTTCATAGCGCAGGGCGGCAAGTCCCCGGGCCGACTAGTCGAACCCGATGCCAAGCGGCATAACAAAGAGTAATATACTCGAAGGCATAATTCTTATCATATAGATAAAAGAGGGCAGTCCCCGAGCTCTTCTCGGGGGGCCCGAAGTCTTGGTACTTTTAATACAAAAGGTAGCGTGGTACATACTGCGTTTAACTGTAAAATTTTCGGAGGAGATTTGCATTCCATGGCCGCTCTGTCTCTTTGCCGGAGTCGTCCCTCTTGCGTGCTCGGGGCTTCTGAGCGTCGATCAGGTAGTAGGAGTCGTTGCCCAGCACTTTGCTGACGATGAAGGGGCCTTCCCAAGGTGTCGATAGCTTGTGCTGGCCGGCTGTTCGCTGGATCAGTCGGAGCACAAGGTCGCCCTCTTGGAAAGATCTCGGCCTGACCTTCCTGTTGTAGTATCTGCGCAGGCTCTGCTGGTAGATGCTGGACCGGCTGAGTGCCAACAGCCGGCCCTCTTCCAGCAGATCGACGCCGTCTTGACGTGCTTCTTCTGCTTCTTCCTCGGTGTACATGGTGACTCGCGGGGAATCGAACTATATGTCTGTTGGGATGACGGCTTCAGCACCATAGACGAGGAAGAAAGGTGTGAAGCCGGTTGACTTGTTTGGAGTCGTGTGCAGGCTCCAGAGGACGGCTGGCAACTCATCGAGCCAGCAGCCAGCCGAGCGCTCCAGAGGCTCGACCAGTCGGGGCTTGATGCCGGACAGGATGAGGCCGTTTGCTCGCTCCACCTGGCCGTTTGACTGTGGATGGGCGACGGACGCTAGGTCCAGTCGGATGCCCTGTGTCGCGCAGAAACGGGCCAAGGCGCCTTTGGCAAAATTCGTGCCGTTGTCGGTGATGATGCTGTGTGGTACGCCGTACCAAATTGTGATGTCGGAGATGAAAGTCACGGCAGTCGGACCATTCAACTTCTTGATTGGCTTCGCTTCTATCCACTTGGTGAACTTGTCCACCGCGACAAGTAAGTGAGTTAGGCCACCTCGTGCCGTCTTGAATGGTCCCACCATGTCTAGGCCCCAAACTGCGAAGGGCCAGGCAATGGGGATGGTCTTGAGTGCAGAAGCCGGCTGATGCGGCTTGGAGCGGAACTTCTGGCACCCTTTGCATTTTTGGACCAATTCCTTGGCCTCTTCTAAGGCCGTTGGCCAAAAGAAACCGTGTCGGAAGGCTTTGGTGACGAGTGCTCTTGAAGCCGCATGGTGGCCGCACTCGCCTTGATGGATGTCTTTCAGAATTGCCTGGCCTTGCTCTGGCTCTACGCAGCGCTGGTAGACACCAGTGACGCTGCGCCTGACCAGCTCTCTGTTGACTATGGTGTAGGCTGCCGCTCGGCGTTGTACTTGCCGAGCTAAGGTCTCATCAGTCGGCAGCTCTTTGCTCATCAGGAATTTGAGGATGGGCTGGGCCCATGAGGGTGCTGCTATTTCTTCGACTGCCAGAACTGCGACTTGGACGAGGGCGGCTGGGCTGGGAGGCGGCGGGCTGGAGTCAGCAACCGCTTGCTGGATTAATGAAGTCCCCGGGCCGACTGGTGCAGCCCTCGGGCCGAGTTCTGGAGTCTTCGGGCTGGCCGCCGCAGTCCCCGGGCCGGGTTCTGCAGTCCCTGGGCCGGCTTCGACTGTGGCGGCTTTGGAGCCATCTGCCAAAATCCTCGTACCGTCTGCCGGAGCTCTGGAGTCGGATCCGACTTCTTCGGGAGGAGCCGGCACAAAGATGGAGTCTGATTCTGGTGAAGGCTTGACAGACGGCTTGAGGAGGCGCTGAAGGGCGACGCCGGATGGTATTGCTTGGCGGGTGGAGCCGATTCGTGCCAGGGTGTCTGCTTGGTCGTTGTCGTTTCTTGGCACATGGAGGAACTCGCACCCCTCGAAATATCCACTGAGTTGCTGCACGAGGAAACGGTAACTCGCCATGTTTGCATCTTTGGCGTCCCAGTCGCCAGACGACTGCTGGACCACTAAGTCGGAGTCGCCATAACACAGGATCCGGCGAATGCCAAGTTCTTTGGCAAGCCGGAGCCCGTGAATGAGCGCCTCGTATTCGGCGACGTTGTTGGAGGCGGCAAAGTGGATTTGCAGTGCGTATTTGAGCTTGTCGCCTTTAGGAGAAGTGAGGACAACGCCGGCTCCCAAGCCGGTGCGCATCTTGGAGCCGTCGAAATGCATTCGCCAATGGGTGGAGTCGGGCGCTGGTGGTAGGTACTGGGTCTCGGCCCAATCGACGAGGAAGTCGGCCAGTGCTTGTGACTTGATGGCGGTGCGGGGCTGGTAGTAGATGGTGTAGAGAGCCAACTCTATGGCCCATTTGGCCACTCGGCTAGAAGCATCTCGGCTTCCGATGATCTCGGCAAGTGGGGCCGTGGAGACCACAGTGATTGGATGCTCTTGAAAGTAAGGCTTCAATTTCTTGGCGGCAAAGTGCATGCCATAGCACATCTTCTGGCAGTGGGGGTAGTTCTGCTTGGAGGTCGACAACACTTCGCTCAGGTAATATACCGGTCTCTGGACAGGTAGTGCCTTGCCTTCCTCCTTGTGTTCCACTACAATGACTGTGCTGACTACCCGGCTGGTGGCGGCGATGTATAGGAGCATTTGCTCCTTAGGAGTCGGAGCCGCCAGAACGGTGGAGTAGTCAACATCTTCTTCAACTGGAGAAAAGCTTCGTCCGCCTTGTGGTTCCACTCGAAAAAGTGGTCTTCTTCATGAGCTGATATAAGGGGAGAGGTTTCTCGCCCAGCCGAGTGATGAATCGGCTGATGGACGCCAAGCAGCCAGTGAATTTTTGCACGTCCAGCAGTCAGCTGGGTACCTCCATCCTCTCAATGGCCTTGATCCTTATAGGGTTGCACTCTATGCCGCGTTCAGAGACCAGGAAGCCAAGGAGTTGGCCGGCTGGTACTCCGAAGATGCACTTCTCAGGGTTGAGCTTGATCTGGAAGCGGCGCAGGTTCTCAAAGGTCTCCTTGAGGTCTTCCAGCAGTGTTCCATGCTTCTCCGTATTCACCACTACATCGTCCACGTAAACGTGGGCATTTCTGCTGAGTTGCTTGAGGAGGCATTTTTGCATGCAACGCTGAAAGGTGGCGCCGGCATTCCTTAAGCCAAACGTCATGGTCAGGTAGCAGAAGGCTCCAAACGGTGTGATGAAGGCGGTCTTCAGTCTG
The DNA here is from genome assembly GCF_018294505.1 of Triticum aestivum. Taxonomy (NCBI): domain Eukaryota; kingdom Viridiplantae; phylum Streptophyta; class Magnoliopsida; order Poales; family Poaceae; genus Triticum; species Triticum aestivum. The sequence goes on from NC_057800.1 coordinate 693,320,979, forward strand.
TTAGCTGGGTTCAACTTGATCTGGTGATATCCTGAATATGCATCTAAGAAGCTCAACAGCTCGCATCCGGCTGTGGAGTCTATCACCTGAACAATTCTCGGCAAAGCAAATGGGTCCTTGGGGCAAGCCTTGTTGAGGCTTGTGTAGTCAACACACATTCACCACTGCTTGTTCTTCTTCAGTAATAGGACCGGGTTGGCTAGCCACTCTGGAAAGAATACTTCCATAATGAAGCCGGCTGCTAGGAGTCGGGCTATCTCTTCTCCGACAACTCTTCTCTTTTCTTCTGATAGGCGGCGCAAGGGCTGCCTGACTGGCTTTGCATCAGATCGGACATGTAACTTGTGCTCGGCGAATTCCGTCGGTACACCTGGCATGTCTTTGGGGGACCATGCGAAGATGTCCCGATTCTCACGGAGGAAATCATGAGCTCGCCTTCCTATTTGCTGTCGAGGTTTGCGCCTATGACAGCGTACCTCTCTGGGTGCTTCGAGTCCAAGGGTATCTTCTTTGTCTCTTTGGCCGGTTTGAACGAACCCTCAGCCTCCGACTCCTTGGGGTTAGGCGACACCTCTGGCCGCTTGCCGGCCATCGCCACAACTCGGTCAAGGAGCCGCTTCTCGGCCGCGATCACCACGGACTCGGCCAACCGACTACTTTCAGTCGCACAGGCAGACGACTTCCGGTAGTCGCTGGCTATGGTCAGAATCCCCTTGGAACTAGGCATCTTCATCTTGAGGTAGGCGTAGTGGGGGACCGCCATGAACTTGGCCAGGGCGGGTCGGCCAAGTAATGCATGGTATGGGCTCTCGAGATCCACCACCTCAAACCAAACTGACTCTCGGCGGAAGTGATCTTTGTCTCCAAAGAGGACGTCAATTAGGATCTTGCTGATTGGTGAGCAGGAAAGGCCAGGAACAATGTCGTGGAACACAGTCCGGCTGTTCTGAAGCTGTCTTTGCTTGATTCCCAACTTCTCCATGGTGTCCTTGTACAGGATGTTGATGCTGCTGCCCCCGTCTATCAGAACTCACGAGAAACGAGCAGCTCGTCTATCCGTGGCAAAGGTGGCATCCAAGACCAAGGCATAAGAGCCCGGACTCGGCATCACCTATGGGTGATCAGCTCTGCTCTAGCTAATAGGCTTCTCGAACCAGTGCATGAATTCTGGTGTCTCGGATGCTACTGCGTTCACCTCTTGCTGCTGTAGCCGCCTGCTGCGTCGATCATTAGCCATGCTGGTAAATACCACGTAGGCTCCGTGCTCTTCAGGGTAATCGTCTTGTACTGCGCCGACTGGCCTGACAGCCAGCTGCTGGGGCGGAGGCGGAGGCGGCTGCCCAGCAGGCGGGGAAGGCAGGAGGCCATCTCCTTTGGCGATCCTAGTGAGCCAGTGGCACTTCCGGGTGGTGTGATTCGACGGCTTCGCGCCACTGTGGAACTTGCAAGGACCATCCAGAGTCTGCTCGTATGAGAAAGCCGACAACCAGTTGGGCTGCCGCCTTTCTGTCGCTTGAGTGGAGGTTGCCCATCCGGCTGCTGGTCTTCGACTGTTGCCACCTGCCGGTTGCTGGAAGCCAGCTGCGGGGCCTTGCGCTCGTGGTCGCTTGGCTGCTGTCGTCGACTGGCATCTCCAGTCGGAGTTCTAGGAGCCTGAGGGGCCACTTTGCCAGTCGCACTAACTTGAATCTCCGCCTTCATGGAGGAGTCGGCTGTGGCATACTTGTCTGCTATGATCAGCAGCTCGTTGAGGGTTTCTGGCTCGTCGCAGAGGAGCTTGTGCTTGAGGAGGGTGCCTTCTCTACACCCGGCGGTGAAGTACTCGATAGTCGGCACCTCGTGCACGCCCTCACAAGAGTTCCGAAGCTCGGCCCAACACGTGAGGTAGTCGCGAGTCGACTCGTTGGGGCCTTGCATGCACAAGGAAAGTTGGCGAGGTTTGGGAGGACGCTTGTACGTGCTTGTGAAGTTGCGGATGAATGCATCGGTGAAGTCGAACCAGCTGTTGATGCTGCGGGCTTCAAGCTGTTCAGCGCGTTGCCCTTCGATGAGCTGGAGGTGGCGCGCCTCCAGCGTCTCTACATTAGCGTCTTCCGGAATGGGCGCGGTCAGGTCTTGCAATGCCGCGCCAAGTGGGTCATGCGCTTCTCCGCCGGGAGGCTCGTCATGACCGATGATGAGCACCTCTGTGACGGTGCTTCCGTCGCTCTCTGCGCGAGGGACCGGCTCATCGTAGACCATGACGTTGGTGGGGAACGCGTCGAGCGACGCGGTGTCGGAGTCGACCAGCATCGGGTCGGTGGATCCTACAGACTCCAAGTCCACGGCAGGCTCGCCGGCGACGTGGCGTTGGTCAAGGAGGCCCGTGAGAAGGCTCTCGGGGCCGCCCGTGCCTGCATCGGATGCAGGCTCGTCGGAGAGGCGAACCTCGCCGACAAGATCGGCGAGGCAGCTGGCTGCGCAGGCGATCTCAGCGCCGTGGAGCACGTCGGCACAAACTCCGTCTGGCGTGCCGGGCTGGCTGCGCTCGCCAGGGAGGAAAAGGGTTCCCGTCCAGAGCAGGTCTCCGGACGACGGTGCACCAGGCGCCACGGTGGGCGCCAAATGTCGGGGGTTGGGTGCGACATATGCCAAAGGATTGCTTATCATGGTGGGGGCGAGTAGAACGTCGCCGGTGCCTAGAAACGGGATAAGGCGAAGGCATGCACGCCGGCGAATCTTACCCAGCTTCGGGGCTCTCCGTGGAGATAATACCCCTACTGCTGCTCTGCGGGGTCTCCGCATGATCACTATGGCAAAGTGTGTACACGGTTGCTCCTTGAGCTGTTTCCTGGAGGTAGGGGAAGGCAAGGCTAGCTCTCTCCTTCCTATATGATCTGGTCTAGTGCTAATGGATTCCAACCCTTTGCATGGGTGCCCTAGGGGGTTTATATAGGCCTACCCCCCCAGGGGTACAATGGTAATCCGGCTGGACGCGGGCCCAGCCGTAAGTCTCTCTGGCCGCCGTCTTATCCGCCGACTGGCTCGGTACGAAGCCGACAGGCCGCGTCCGCCGTGGGCGGGTCTTGCCGGCTGTAGATTACTGTAGCCATGCCTCTAATGACGCGGGCTCGGTCATGGGGTCGTGGCAACAGCTCCGCCGTCTGGCGGGCGATCACTGTGGCCACTCCCTATCGCGTCTGGTTAATGGCGTGCGGGGCCCGTGGGAGGGGTCGGCCGACTCCTGGGGGCCGACTCCCAACTGGGCCGACTGGTGGCGCTCTCGCCGTCTTCCGTACGCCCGCCGACTGGTGGGACCCATCATCCCTGGGTCGTACCGGCAGGCCATCATGGGCACAGGACTCCCCCTCTGGGGCTGACGTCAGGGCCGGCATGGCAACAGTGTCGCGCCGGGCAAAGATCTCCGCGGGTACGACGTACTATGGCCACGCCTGCCGTTGGAAAAGGGTGGGAGTGGACCTTACTATGGACACTCCCCGTCTCATCCCTCTTTATGAGGGCATGGGGGTTGTTGGCGTCGCGGGCCGACTCCCCATGGCCGGCTTCTCTGGAAGTTGCCAGTCAGGAGTCGGCTCATCCTGAAGTCGTCCTCAAGACTCGGCCGCAAGTGGGCAGTCGGCTGCCTTGCAGCCGACTCTCAGAAGACGGCTCTTCATCCTGGGGTCTTGAGGGGTGCAGCCTACCCCGATGTCTTGAAAGGTTCTGGGCCTGGGTTAGCCTACCCGTGGCCCATTACTCCGACATTGTCGCTGACATCTTCACTGCTCTCTCAGATTTCTTTTTGGTGACAAATGCGGGCCACTAATCTTTGATCTTCTCAAATCGGCCGATGAATTCTGGAGTCTTGTCTTGGTCGACAAACGATGATTTCAGCTCATTCTTCCACCTCCTGAATAGCTCAGCCATCTTCTTAAGAGCATAAGCCTTGATCATTGGCTTTTTAATTGGATTCTCCGGATCCTCCTCTGGCGGGAAGGTAAAATTTTCCTGCAGCGCGGTCCAAAGATCAGCTTTCTGCCTATCGCTGACATAAGGCACCTGAGAGTCTTTGTCCTTAGGCTTCAACCATTGCTCGATACTGATCGGGTTCATGTCCCTAACTAGAACCCCGCACTGAGCATTAAATTTTTGCTTGGTCTGGAGCGGTTCAATCGGTTGGCCAGCGCGATCAATTTCGATGATCGTGTACCTTTCATCCGAGCGCAACTTTCTCTTCAGGCCTCGTCTCGTTACCGAAGTGTTGCTCTATCCGGAGGGCTAGAAAATAAGAAAAAGAAGAGAGTTAATATGTGTGCATACCAAAAACAATTAATGCATCAATTAGATATGGTCAGCACATGCTTAATTAATTAATATATATACCTGGCCGGACTCCGTTCGGTCACCGGAGCCGTCATCACAGTGTCCTTCCCCCTCCATTCGGTCACCGGAGCCGTCATCACGGCGTCCTTCCCCCTCCATTCGGTCATCGGAGCCGTCATCACGGTGTCCTTCCTCCTCCATTGTTTGGTCATCATCGTAGCCTGCTTCTTCATCCTGTCTTTCCATACCATCGGTGCATGTGTCGTTAAGAAACGACAAGACGACATCACTTTCGTGTGCGATTATCTCCCCCAACACCGCTTCTTGTGCTTCGTCTCGGGGTGCGGATCCATAGTTTCTGCAAATATTTACAACATGGCAATTATTATTCAAACATGACAGATGGATATATTAGTGGCAAACGTTGAACTAGCTAGCTAAGAACAATAAGGAATCATATTAGTGGCCTGGCCTCGATGCTTCTCTAGGGTTTGGGGTGGCCTCGACGACAACACTCTTTTAACTTGGTAAATTTGGGTGCCTTCAAGAGAGTTTGTCAATCGGGTAGGGGCACGGCGCGAGGGGGTAGGAGACCGACATCGTTTTTTCTAGGGTTTGGGTGTCCTCGAGAGTTTTGGTCAAGCGAGAGGGCCGGGGGGTGCTCCCGTGGTATAAGTTATCACGGTCGAGAGGGGGTATTGATACGTCTTTGTCGTATCTACTTTTACAAACACTTTTGCCCTTGTTTTGGACTCTAACTTGCATGATTTGAATGGAACTAACCCCGACTGGCGATGTTTTTAGTAGAATTACCATGGTGTTATTTATGTGCAGAAACAAAAGTTCTCGCAATGACCTGAAACTTCACGGAACATCTTTCGGAAAATATAAAAAATACCTGCAAAAGATGAAGGCCAGGGCGCCCACCACCTGTCCACGAGGGTGGGGGCGCGCCCCCCTACCTCATGGGCCCCCTGGAGCTCCTCCGACTCCAACTCCAACTCTATATATTTGGTTTCAGGGAGAAAAAAATCGAGGGAGAAGAAATCATCGCATTTTACGATACGGAGCCGCCGCCAAGCCCTAAAACCTCTCAGGAGGGCTGATCTGGAGTCCGTTCGGGGCTCCAGAGAGTGGAATCCGTCGCCATCGTCATCATCAACCATCCTCCATCACCAATTTCATGATGATCACCACCGTGCGTGAGTAATTCCATCATAGGCTTGCTGGACGGTGATGGGTTGGATGGGATCTATCATGTAATCGAGTTAGTTTTGTTAGGGTTTGATCCCTAGTATCCACTATGTTCTGAGATTGATGTTGCTATGACTTTGCTATGCTTAATGCTTGTCACCAGGGCCCGAGTGCCATGATTTCAGATCTGAACCTATTATGTTTTCATCAATATATGAGAGTTCTTGATCCTATCTTGCAAGTCTATAGTCACCTATTATGTGTTATGATCCGTTAACCCCGAAGTGACAATAATCGGGATACTTACCGGTGATGACCGTAGTTTGAGGAGTTCATGTATTCACTATGTGTTAATGCTTTGTTCCGGTACTCTATTAAAAGGAGGCCTTAATATCCCTTAGTTTCCGTAAGGACCCCGCTGCCACGGGAGTGTAGGACAAAAGATGTCATGCAAGTTCTTTTCCATAAGCACGTATGACTATATTCAGAATACATGCCTACATTATATCAATGAACTGGAGCTAGTTCTGTGTCACCCTAGGTTATGACTGTTACTTGATGAACCGCATCCGGCATAATTCTCCATCATTGATCCATTGCCTACGAGCATTCCATATATTGTTCTTCGCTTATTTACTTTTCCGTTGCTATTGCTATCATCACTACAAAATACCAAAAACATTACTTTTGCTATCATTACCTTTTGCTACCCTTACCACTACTATCATATTACTTTGCTACTAAACACTTTGCTGTAGATATTAAGTTTCCAGGTGTGCTTGAATTGACAACTCAGCTGCTAATACTTGAGAATATTCTTTGGCTCCCCTTGTGTCGAATCAATAAATTTGGGTTGAATACTCTACCCTCGAAAACTGTTGTGATCCCCTATACTTGTGGGTTATCAAGACTATTTTCTGGCGCCGTTGCCGAGGAGCATAGCTCTATTCTTTGAGTCACTTGGGATTTATATCTGCTTATCATTATGAAGAACTTGAGAGATCCAAAAACACAGATTTATCCCTCAACTATGAGGGGAGGTACGGAACTGCCATCTAGCTCTGCACTTGATTCACCTTCTATTTTTAGTAAGCTTGCGACACCTAAACCTGCTTCTGCTATTCGTTCTGACATGTCGCATGTTCATGACGATGCCACTTCTGCTATGCATGATACTTATGATGAAACTACTTCTATGCTTGATACTACTTTGCCACTTGGTGAATTTCTTGATGAACAACTTGCTAGGGTTAGAGAGAGTGAAAATATTGAATCTGATAATACTGATGAAATTGATGATGAAGACTTACCTGTTATTCCTAAGGGTTATGTTTTTGATAAAGAAGCTTCTTTAGCTATTTTAGCTTGCAAAGATAGATACGAACTCAAGAGGTTATTAGCTAAATGGAATCAGTAGTCTCTAAATGCTAGAATGAAACCTGACCCTTCTTTTGCTACTTCACCTATCTGTGTTACCAATAAGGATTATGAATTCTCTGTTGATCCTAATTTAATTACTTTGGTTGAATCTGATCCTTTTCATGGCTATGAATCTGGAACTGTTGTGGCACATCTTACTAAATTAAATGATATCGCTACCCTGTTCACTAATGATGAGAGAACTCGTTACTTTTACATCCTTAAAATATTTCCGTTCTCATTAAAGGGTGATGCTAAGATATGGTTTAATTCTCTTGATCCTGGTTGTGTGCGTAGTCCCCAGGATATGATTTATTATTTCTCTGCTAAATATTTCCCTGCTCATAAGAAACAAGCTGCTTTAAGGGATATATATATATATATAATATATATATATATATATATAATTTTGTGCAAATTGAAGAAGAGAGTCTCCCACAAGCTTGGGGCAGGCTTCTCAAGTTACTTTATGCTTTGCCTGATCATCCTCCTAAGAAAAATGAAATACTTGATATCTTTTATAATGGACTAACCAATGCTTTCAGAGATTACCTCGATAGTTGTGCTGGTTCTGTTTTCAGGGAAAGAACACCGAATGAAGCTGAAATTTTATTGAATAATATGCTGACAAATGAAAATAATTGGACACCTCCTGAGCCCACTCCTGAGCCTATTCCTAAACCAACTCCGAAGAAGAGAGGTATTCTATTTCTTAGTCCTGAAGATATGCAAGAGGCAAAGAAATCGATGAAAGAAAAAGGTATTAAAGCTGAAGATGTTAAAAAATTTCCTCCTATTGAAGAAATACATGATCTTAATTTATCGCCTGTTGAAGAAACATATGATCTTAATCCTTCACCTATTGAAGAAACTCATGGTCTTGATAACCCGACATAGGTAGTAAAGGTAAATTCTCTCTATAGATATGATAAAGCTGAAATCCCATTTACTAAATTTGCTAGCCCATGCTTAGATGAGTTTGATAAATTTATGGCTAAGCAAGAAGATTTTAATGCTTATTTTGGTAGACAATTGAAATACAATTCAAATATGCTTGAGCACTTGGGTGATTATCTTATATTTACTAATTGGAGGCACCATACAAGGCTCCACGTTAATCCTCACAAACTAAGAAAATTGTTCGCTAGATCTCCAAATTAATTATCTACAACCGTTGGATGAAGTTCTTTAGGAGTCCCGAGCTTTTGTCCCACGTGCATCTCTTTTAATAAAAAAACATCAGTCGTTGGATGAAGTTCTTTAGGAGTCCTGAGCTATTGTCCCACTGCATCTCTTTTAATAAAAAAACATCTCATCTCACGTTGATTACATGTAGGATGTGATTTCCTGATAGATTTGACGTGCGTGAGGTGTACCCACGTGCATCTCTTTTAGGAAAAAAAACATCTTTGTGCACATAATCAGAACATCTCACGTACATTACATATCCCTTAAATAAAAATATCTAAGCATCGTTCCCATTGATATCTTATATCTTATGAGAAGATGTTACCTGATTAAGAAAATACCACGCACAAAAACAAGGATTGAGCCCGCATGTACAAGACAGAACCCACAATGCTCAAGTCTAACTTTTCTCAAAAATAATTAATGCCTAGGTCTAATTTCTGTAACGCCCAGATCCAAGTTTTCTCAAAAAAAACACCAAGGTCTAATTCTTTAAGAACAAAAACAACATGTCTTGGTTCTAAAAAAACATGCCTTTTTCTCCACACGTAGAAAAAAGAGTCCCCAATGTTCACGTCTTTTGTACAAACAAAAAGAACATGCCTTCTTCCTTGAATAGTTAAATAAATACGTGTACAGAAAAGAAGTCCTCAGGCAATATAAAAAAAATCCTCATGACTCACATTAACAAAGAGTTCTCATGCCTAAAAAAAGAGTTCTCATGCCTCACGTTAACAAAGAGTCCACATACAAAAAAAACTACATGCACGTAAAAAAAAGAGGGACCTCATGCCTCATGGTCGAGAAAGAGTTTTGCCTAGAAGGAGCTACGAAGCTAGATGTGTTGTAGGCTCCATCGAAGTCCTCTCTGTATAGTCAGAGCTGTATTCGGGGATCATACACTGGCTTAGTCGATGGCGTAGCCGACCTTGACGTTGGATAGGAACCTGCATGTCAACAGTGTCGTGAGATTTTCTTGCAAACTCTACTTGAGAAAAGAGGGAAATAGTCTGCAGGTCAAAGGAACATAATTAACTCAGATTTATGTGCCACAGATTTATTGGTGCTTCCTTAGTGTCTCTCAACAATTAGTGCTTCTTTGGTTGTAAAATTGATAATATATTTTTATTCCATTTTTTTCAAATATCCTGACACTATATTTTTTATTCCAGTTTTTTCAATTATTTATTATTATATATACTGTATGCATTAAATGTAGATGGAGAGAACATGGACTCATATAAAAGTTGATTAGAGCAAAGTGAAATAAAGTTTTAAATTTATGTTAATATTGAACATGTAATTACCTAGCCCGTGCAGTCGCACGGGTTAATGACTAGTATGGCTAATGTTAAGGGTGAACTTAAACTTATTAGTAAACATGCTTCTATGGTTACCACTCAAGTAGAACAAGTACTTAAATCTCAAAATAACTTCTTCAATGAATTGAATAGTAAGAATAATGATTATGTTGTTAGAGTGGCTACTAGAACTGGTAGAATGACTCAGGAACCTTTGTATCCTGAAGGCCACCCTAAGAGAATTGAGCAAGATTCTTATAGAAATAATGTAGATGCACCTAGTCCTTCTAAAAGGAATAAAAAGAAAAATGATAAGACTTTGCATGCTTCTAGTAAATCTATCACTGAAACACGTGAGAATCCAAATGATATTTCTATTTCTGATGTTGAAACACCATCTGGTAATGAACCTGAAACTAGTGATAATGTTAATGATAATGTTCATGATGATGCTCAACCTAGTAATGATAATGATATAGAAATTGAACCTGCTGTTGATCTTGATAACCCACAATCAAAGAATCAACGTTATGATAAGGAAGACTTTGTTGCTAGGAAACATGGTAAAGAAAAAGAACCATGGGTTTAGAAACCCATGCCTTTTCCTCCCAACCCATCCAAGAAAAAGGATGATGAGGATTTTGAGCGCTTTGCTGAAATGATTATACCTATCTTTTTGCGTATGTGATTAACTGATATGCTCAAATGAATCCTTATGCTAAGTATATGAAAGATATTGTTATTAATAAAAGAAAGATACCGGAAGCTGAAATCGCCATCATGCTTGCTAATTATACTTTTGAGGATGGAATACCTAAGAAACTAGGAGATCCCTGTGTACCAACTATACCATGCTCCATTAAAAGAAACTATGTTAAAACTGCTTTATGTGATCTTGGAGCCAGTGTTAGTGTTATGCCTCTCTCTTTATATCGTAGACTTGATTTGAATAAGTTGACACCTATTGAAATATCTTTGCAAATGGCTGAGAAATCAACTGCTATACCTGTCGGTATTTGTGAGGATGTGCCTGTTGTGGTTGCAAACATTACTATTTTAATGAACTTTGTTATTCTTGATATTCCCGAGGACGATAGTATGTCTATTATTCTTGGAAGACCCTTTTTGAATACTGCAGGGGCTGTTATTGATTGCACTAAAGGCAATGCCACTTTTCATGTTAATGGTAATGAGCATACGGTACACTTTCCGAGGAAACAACCTCAAGTTCATAGTATCAACTCTATTGGAAAAATTCCATCGATTATATTTGGAGGTTTTGAATTTCCTCTTCCTACTATCAAGAAGAAATATCATATTCTTATTATTGGGGATGTGCATATCCCCGTTGAGGTAACATAGTGTTATTCGAAATTTCTTCGGTTCCATGTTATTCGAAATGAGTTCATTAACAAGACTTGATCAACCTTGTTAGTGGATTCCTTTTGATGGGCATGAGATGGATGAAACTAGAAGGCACAACCCTCTGTACCCACTTTTACTTTCTGTTATTTATATTAAATAAAATAAAAATAAGTATTTTTCTATCTGTTACCTGAATAAAAATACCCCGAAAATAGAAGTTCTCCAAATGCCCTGAAATTTAAATATGATTTTTTCTAGAATATTTGAGATTATTTGGCATTGAGAACACAGTAGGGGGGTCATCCACCTGGCCATGAGGGTGGAGGGCGCGCCCTACCCCCTGGCGCGCCCCCTGCCTCATGGGTCCACGGTGACCCTCCTCTACTTATCCTTTCACCCACACACTCCTTCTTCCTCCCACAAACATGAATAACCAGCTCAAACCCAAATCCAAGCTCGTTTTGCTGCCATTTTTGATCTCCTTGCTCAAAGCACCTCTCACAAAACTGCTTGGGGAGATTGTTCCTTGGTATGTGACTCCTCCATTGGTCCAATTAGTTTTTGTTCTAGTGCTTTATTCATTGCAAATTTGTGCTGCCTAGGGGACCATGTTCTTGAGCTTGCATGTGAAATTTATATGGTTCCAAGTAGTTTTGATGCATGATATAGGCTCTAGGCACTTGTAGGAGTAGTTGCTATCAATATTATTGAGTTTGGTTTACTTTTATTTTGAAGTTACTAAAAAATTTCAGAATTTTTCAGAGGAAGAAATATGCTTAGGAAAATGTTCCAAGGTGGTTCTTCAAGAAAGCAAGGACCCAGGCTTGCAATGAGTGATGCTGATGAAGAGCCACCAAGAAACGCTCCAGTGCGTCCTTGTGAATGGCCTTCTGAGAACTTTATGGATCAAGCGGGAATTAAGGAAGAATTTAACACATATTTGCGTAATGCTGGTCTTGCACTACGGGAAACATGTAATTTGCCGTCAAGGGGCGTCTTTGCCGTCAGCTTTTCGTCGGGCAGACGGCAAAGAAACGATTTGCCGTCATCAACAGACGGCAAAGAAAACCTAACGGCAAAATATACTTTGCCGTCAACAAAAAGAAAACGTAGCGGCAAAAAACTTACTTTGCCGTCTGCAACAAGAAAAACAGACGACAAAAATCTTTGCCGTCTACATTTTATATTACAGGCGGGAAAGTATGATCTTTGCCGTCTACCATAAAAAACGCAGATGGCAAAGAGAAAACACAGCCCACGGATCGATCCCACGGATCGATGACGTGGCAGCAGATCCACCGCGATGCACATCCCACCCCATTATCTCTCTCTGACCATTGCTGGGCCCACCCCGACCACCCGCTGCCCATCCCTCCCTTATCCACCCAACACCCCCACGATCCCCTCTCTGCTCACGATCCCCCCTCTCTCTCTCTTATCTCTCTCTGCTCCCGATCCGATCCAGAGCTCACCGGTGCCCTTGCCCTGACCTCGCCGGCCACCACGTCATGGGATCCTCCCATGGCGCCCCGTTCCCGAGCTCCTCTCCTCCAGGCCCGTGCCCTGGCTGGCTGGCTTGCTGCTCGGCCGGAGCTCGCTGAAGGAAGCCGGCGGCCAGGCCGGCCGCATGTCGCCGGCCCTGGTCCCGTCCCCGTCGCCTCGGCGACTAGGCCAGCCGCACCTCGCCGGCCCCGTCTCCTCGCGCGCCTCGCCAGCCCCGTCTCCTCGCGCGCCTCGCCAGCCCCGACCCCATCGCTGCCGCCGGCCCCGGCCCCGACCGCATCGCCCTCGCCCCCGCTGGCCTCGACAGCATCGCCCCCGCCCCCGCCGGCCCCGACACCACCCCCCCACCGCCTTGCGCGCTGTGCTGCACCGGCCACCGGTAGCCGTGCCAGCCATGGGGTCACTTCCAGTTTTAGTAGTGCTCCATTGTTTTTTAAGGCAAATTCCTCATAGATGATTGTCATATTTCCTGTATGTATGATCTAGTACGTGGTGATTTTTTTTGAGAGAAGTACGTGGTGATTTGAGTATGCGATTCTGTTGTTCCATTCGTGCTCGGAACGGCAAGGATTTTGTGCTCCGAACAGCAAAGGATTTTCTCTTTTATTCACAGAAGATTGTCAGACTACTAGAACATGGCACAAGTGAACTATTATCAGACCATAAAAAACGCAAGTGATGATTTTGCCAAAGCTTTCGAACATCTCTGGCCACTGCAATTGGACTGTTAGTCTGTTTTTTTTAATAAAAGAATACTTTGCCATCTAGGATGTTTTTGGCTTACGGCAAAGCAGGAGTCAGGCTGACGGCAAAGCACTTGACGCCGCCCGTTATGTATGTTGCCATAATTTTGCTGTCTGGTTTACCTGCTGACGGTAAACATTATAGACTGATGGCAAAGTCTTTGTCGTCATCCCCAAAAATTGGCAGACGGCAAAGTATTCTTTGCCGATTAATCTTTGCCGTCTGACTTTGCCGTCTACTTCCTGATGGCAAATTCTTTGCCATCTGGATTTATGTCTTTGCCGTCTGTAATCAACAGATGGCAAATTAATTGTTTCCTGTAGTGTTGTGAGCTTCGAGGAAGAGAAGTGCAGCCAGTATCACAATCTCACTAGTTCCTTTGTGAGGAGGTTTGAATTTTCATCTTCACGTAATTCTCCAACTGTCCTGTTTGGTCTTTATGAAAATTCTTACACTATGGACTTAGAGGATTTTACCACTGCTGGAAAACTTCCACAATGGGGTAGTATCATGGATCCTCGCAAATCTGAATTTAGAGATTTTCTTGCTAGTATAACTGTCGGGGAATCTACAGATATAACACAAGCTACCATAGGGAGCATTCACTTTCCCGCTATACATTATTGTGCTCTCTTCATAGGTAGATACATTAATGGTAAAGATGAAGCATGTCATATGTGTGTGCCTGACCTCAGTATTCTTAGGAGTGCTGTGTTAGGAGAAAAATCTTATAATTTGGGAGCCATTGTTGCACGTAGGTTGCATCTTAATAGATTTAATGGAGATTTCTTTGGTGGAATTTATGCAACCCACATAGCTAATTTTCTTGGTATAGCCATATGTGAAGATGATATTGAATTATCTCCTGCTTACCTAGACTTTAATGCTATGGTTCAGCACCAATTTTTTGAGAGGAATGAATCACCTCTCCAGTATCGACTAATCTTTGACAGATGGCGTGCTGTCCGTATTACTCTCCCTGCTCCTGCCTTCTTTGATTATCAGGCAAAAGGAAGATATATTATTACCAGAGAGGAGGCATATGAGTACGAGAGGAGGGCTGAGGCCGCTCGTCGCCACGCTGCAGCTCAGGAGGCAATAGCCACTGCATCGCAGTACGACCCCAACTATTATTATGGATATCCGCCAGGCTAGCCGTGGCCATAGACCAACTTAGGCCAAAAGCCTAAGCTTGGGGGAGTACGTATTTCCCACCGACATTACATTTATGTTCACACACTCATTGCTAGATGTCGGTGCTCATACTTCTTCGTTGTATCATCCATGCTAGTTTATTTCCTTTTTATGCTTTCTTCTTGTGTGTTTAATAAACCTTAAGAAAAACCAAAAAAATTAGTTGTAGCTTTTAGTTAGTTTACTTTCCATGCTGGTAGTAGCAATTAAAAAGAAAACCCAAAAATACTTTATGTTCTTCTTTTGCTTGGTGGGAGCTTTCCCGTGTAAATAGTTTTATTTCTTTTCTTTCCTTTGGGGGTCGATAGGAGAAGACCATAATTAAATTGATGAAGTGGCTCTTATATGCATAATTGTTGATCTGACAAAAGAGCCCATATTGCCTTGTCTTCTCCTGTTTATTGAATGCTTTCAGATTCTAGCTTAGTCCAATGCACGTGCACTATTATTATTATTATTATTATTCACATCATTCGGTCGTGCAAGTGGAAGCCAATTATGACGATATATGATGGACTGATTGAGATGAGAAAAGCTGGTATGAACTCGACCTCTTTTGTTTTTGTAAATATGATTAGTTCATCGTTCCTGATTCGGCCTATTATGAATAAACATGTTTGCAATGACAGCTAGAGATCATAGTTCTTGTGCCATGCTTGATTAGCTATGAGTTATAATGGTTTACCTTGCGTACCAACATGCTATTAAAATGGTTATGATGTGGTATGATAGGGTGGTATCCTCCTCTGAATGATTTAAGTGACTTGACTTGGCGCATGTTCACGCATGTAGTTGAAACAAAATCAACATAGCCTTCACGATATTTATGTTCATGGTGGATTATATCCTATTCATGCTTGCATTCGGTGTTGATTAATTTTAATGCATGTTCATGACTATTGTCGCTCTCTAGCTGGTCGCTTCCCAGTCTTTTGCTAGCCTTCACATGTACTAAGAGGGAATACTGCTTGTGCATCCAACTCCATAAACCCCAAAGTTATTCCATATGAGTCCACCATACCTACCTATATACGGTATCTACCTGCCGTCCCAAGTAAATTTGTATGTGCCAAACTCTAAACCTTCAAATAAATATCCTATTTTGTATGCTCGAATAGCTCATGTATCAACTAGGGTTGTCTGTATCTTCCATGTTAGGCGGGTTATTCTCAAGAGGAGTGGACTCTGCTCCTCACTCACGAGAAAGTGGCTGGTCACCGTGATGCCCAGTCCCATGCTTTATGCAAACTAAATCAAAATAATTGCAAACAAAACTCCCCCTAGGACTCTTGTTAGTTGGAGGCACTCGTTGTTTTGAGCAAGCCATGGATTGATGCTTGTTGGTGGCCGGAAGGGGGAGTATAAACTTTACCATTCTATTTGGGAACTGCCTATAATGTGTGTAGCATGGAAGGTATCGCCATCTCTTGGTTGTTATGTTGACAATGAAAGTATACCACTCAAAATATTATTCATCTCTATTTCAAAACCGAGCTCTGGCACCTCTACAAATCCCTGCTTCCCTCTGCGAAGGGCCTATCTATTTACTTTTATGCTGAGTCATCATCTTCTTATTAAAAAGCACCAGTTGGAGAGCACCGCTGTCATTTGCATTCATTACTGTTAGTTTACATTGAGTATGACTTGAATGGATCTCTTTTACCATGAATTACAATGTCTAGTCATTCCTTGATCTTTAAAGGTGCTCTGCATTTGTGTTTTGCGGTCTTAGAAAGGGCTAGCGAGATACCATCTTGTTATATCATATTATGATTGTTTTGAGAAAGTGTTGTCATCCGAGATTTATTATTATTTCTCGCTAGTTGATTATGCCATTGATATGAGTAAACTTGATACCTAAGCGTTATTTTGAATGTGGTTAGTTATAATCTTTGCTGAAAACTTGAATGCTGGCTTTACATATTTACAACAACAAGAGCAATCAGAGTTTGTAAAAGTTTTTTCTTTATCACTTTCAGTTTGTCAACTGAATTTCTTGAGGACAAGAAAAGGTTTAACCTTGGGGGAGTTGATACATATCCATCGCATCCCTTGTTTTGGACTCTAACTTGCATGATTTGAATGGAACTAACCCGGACTGACGCTGTTTTCAGCAGAATTACCATGGTGTTATTTATGTGCAGAAACAAAAGTTCTCGGAATGACCTGAAACTTCACGAAACATCTATTTGGAAAATATAAAAAATACCTGCAAAAGATGAAGGCCAGGGGGCCCACCACCTGTCCAGGAGGGTGGGGGGTGCGCCTGCCCCCTAGGGCGCGCCCCCTACCTCGTGGGCCCCCTAGAGCTCCTCCGACTCCAACTCTATATATTTGGGTTCAGGGAGAAAAAATCGAGGGAGAAGAAATCATCGTGTTTTACGATACAGAGCCGCCGCCAAGCCCTAAAACCTCTCGGGAGGGTTGATCTGGAGTCCGTTCAGGGCTTCAGAGAGGGGAATCCGTCGCCATCGTCATCATCAACCATCCTCCATCACCAATTTCATGATGCTCACCGCTGTGCGTGAGTAATTCCATCATAGGCTTGCTGGACGGTGATGGGTTGGATGGGATCTATCATGTAATCGAGTTAGTTCTGTTAGGGTTTGATCCCTAGTATCCACTATGTTCTGAGATTGATGTTGCTATGACTTTGCTATGCTTAATGCTTGTCACTAGGGCCCGAGTGCCATGATTTCAGATCTGAACCTATTATGTTTTCATCAATATATGAGACTTCTTGATCCTATCTTGCAAGTCTATATTCACCTATTATGTGTTATGATCCGTTAACCCCGAAGTGACAATAATCGGGATACTTACCGGTGATGACCGTAGTTTGAGGAGTTCATGTATTCACTATGTGTTAATGCTTTGTTTCGGTACTCTATTAAAAGGAGGCCTTAATATCCCTTAGTTTCCGTAAGGACCCCGCTGCCACGGGAGGGTAGGACAAAAGATGTCATGCAAGTTCTTTTCCATAAGCACGTATGACTATATTCGGAATACATTCCTACATTATATCAATGAACTGGAGCTAGTTCTGTGTCACCCTAGGTTATGACTGTTACATGATGAACCGCATCCGGCATAATTCTCCATTACTGATCCATTGCCTACGAGCTTTCCATATATTGTTCTTCGCTTATTTACTTTTCCGTTGCTATTGCTATCATCACTACAAAATACCAAAAACATTATCTTTTGCTACCATTACCTTTTGCTACCGTTAGCACTACTATTATATTACTTTACTACTAAACACTTTGCTGTAGATATTAAGTTTCTAGGTGTGGTTGAATTGACAACTCAGCTGCTAATACTTGAGAATATTCTTTGGCTCCCCTTGTGTCGAATCAATAAATTTGGGTTGAATACTCTACCCTCGAAAACTGTTGCGATCCCCTATACTTGTGGGTTATCAGGTATATATATCGACCGCCCCTCATGTCGAAGTTATCCGGGAGGGGGTTATATCGACAACGACGACATACATACATGGGAAAATAATGTTATCGGGGAGGGGGTGAAGGAAATATGCCATAGAGGCAATAATAAAGTTATTATTTATTTCCTTATATCATGATAAATGTTTATTATTCATGCTAGAATTGTATTAACTGGAAACATAATACATGTGTGAATACATAGACAAACAGAGTGTCACTAATATGCCTCTACTTGACTAGCTCGTTAATCAAAGATGGTTATGTTTCCTAACCATGGACAAAGAGTTGTTATTTGATTAACGGGATCACATCATTAGTTGAATGATCTGATTGACATGACCCATTCCATTAGCTTAGCACCCGATCGTTTAGTATGTTGCTATTGCTTTCTTCATGACTTATACATGTTCCTATGACTATGAGATTATGCCACTCCCGTTTGCCGGAGGAACACTTTGTGTGCTACCAAACGTCACAACGTAACTGGGTGATTATAAAGGAGCTCTACAGGTGTCTCCAAAGGTACATGTTGGGTTGGCGTATTTCAAGATTAGGATTTGTCACTCCGAATGTCGGAGAGGTATCTCTGGGCCCTCTCGGTAATGCACATCACTTAAGCCTTGCAAGCATTGCAACTAATGAGTTAGTTGCGGGATGATGTATTACGGAACGAGTAAAGAGACTTGCCGGTAACGAGATTGAACTAGGTATTGGATACCGACGATCGAATCTCAGGCAAGTAACATACCGATGACAAAGGGAACAACGTATGTTGTTATGCGGTCTGACCGATAAAGATCTTCGTAGAATATGTAGGAGCCAATATGGGCATCCAGGTCCCGCTATTGGTTATTGACCGGAGACGTGTCTCGGTCATGTCTACATTGTTCTCGAACCGTAGGGTCCGCACGCTTAAGGTTTCGATGACAGTTATATTATGAGTTTATGAGTTTTGATGTACCGAAGGAGTTCGGAGTCCCGGATGAGATCGGGGACATGACGAGGAGTCTCGAAATGGTCGAGACGTAAAGATCGATATATTGTACGACTATATTCGGACATCGAAAAGGTTCCGAGTGGTTCGGGTATTTTTTAGAGTACCGGGGAGTTACGGGAATACGGGGGAGAAGTATTGGGCCTTATTGGGCCATACGGGAAAGAGAGAGGGGCTGCCCAGGGCAGGCCGCGCGCCCCCCAAGGCCTAGTCCGAATTGGACTAGGGGGAGGTGCTGCGCCCCCTCCTTCCTTCCCTTCTCCCTTCCCCTTCCTTGTCTCCTATTCCTACTACATGGAAGGACTCCTAGTTGGACTAGGAAAGGGGGAATCCTACTCCTGGTGGGAGTAGGACTCCCCTAGGGCGCGCCATAGAGAGGGCCGGCCCTCCCCTCCTCCACTCCTTTATATACGGGGGCAGGGGGCACCCCATAGACACACAAGTTGATCTTCGTGATCGTTCCTTAGCCGTGTGCGGTGCCCCCCTCCACAATATTACACCTCGGTCATATTGTAACGGTGCTTAGGCGAAGCCCTGCGACGGTTGAACATCAAGATCGTCACCACGCTGTCATGCTGACGGAACTCCTCCTCGAAGCTTTGCTGGATCGGAGCCCGGGGAGCGTCATCGAGCTGAACGTGTGCCAAGAACTCGGAGGTGCCGGAGTAACGGTGCTTGGATCGGTTGGACCGGGAAGACGTACGACTACTTCCTCTATGTTGCGTCAATGCTTCCGCTTCCGGTCTAATAAGGTACGTAGACAACACTCTCCCCTCTCGTTGCTATGCATCACCATGATCTTATGTGTGCGTAGGAAATTTTTTGAAATTACTACGTTCCCCAACAGGGGGTATATCGACCCCCCCCCCGCGCCCCCTCGTGTTGAAATTATCGGGACATAAATTATATGTACATGGAAAAAACAAGAAAAGTAAGAAGAGGAAAAATAAAAAGAAAAAAAGAGGAGAAGAGGAAAGGAATAGATATTTTCTTCTTCTCCTCTATTCCTTTATTCTTCTCTTCTTTTTTCTCCTTTTTTTCCTCTTCTTCTCCTTTTTCTTTTCCTTCTTCCTAAACTAAACATATATAAACTAAAATAATCCTAACTTTTGCATACGAACATATATATAAACTAAAAATTCTATGAACAAAATAAAAATTCCTTGAACAAAATTATAACAGAAAAAATCATAAAATTTTTATAAAAAAATGACATATTATTTGCATATGAACATACAAACATTTGCATATTCTATAATAATATCACCCCAAAAAATCTATGAACAGAAAAAAAATCCTAACTTTTGCATATATATGAACATACATACATCATCATCATCATCTACTACTACTACAATATGAACAAAAAAATAAATATATATGTGAACAGGGGGCCTGCTTCGTCGTCGGCGTCGGGGCGGGCGGCGGCGTTGGGCGCGGGGGAGAAGGGGGAGAGGAGGGGGAACGGTGCGGTGAGGCGCTCACAGTGCACGCGAGCGGCGGCGAGGTCGGGGCAGGGCGCGGCGTGCGCGACGGCGAGGTCGAGGCAGGGCTCGGCGACGGCGAGGTCGGGGTAGGGCACGTCGACGTCGGGGCAGGGTGCGGCGAGGCCGGGGCAAGGGCGATGGAGACGACGGACGGGGGCGCGCGGCAGCCTGGCGGCGTCGATGTCGTCGGCGTCGTCGGGGCGGAACTGCGAGACGAGAAGTGAAAATTTTCACAAGTCCTGCTTATATACTCAGAGCATTGGTTCCGGTTCGTAGCACAAACCGGGACCAATGCACCCTTTGCATTGGTTCCGATTGGTGCCACAAACCGGAACCAATGCACCCCTTTAGTCCCGGTTTGTGCCACGAACCGGGACCAAAGGCCTTGCACAGCCGGGTGGTGGTGGGAGTTTAGTCCCACCTCGCTAGTCAAGAGGGGCGCGCAGTGGTTTATAAGCCCCACTGCTGCACCCCTCTCGAGCTCCTCTCCATTGCAGGCTTACAGGCCTAATTGTGACTGTTGTGTCTGATGGGCCTACTGGGCCTTCTGCGGGCCTGAATCCTGGCCCATTGATGGGTTTCTAGTCGTATTTAGGCTGTGGTGGCCTAGTAGGTGGCAAATTTTTTATTTTTTATTTTTTGCTTTATTTTTTTTGTTTCTACTTGCAACAAAATACTTATTTATTTTATTTTATTTTGTTTCTAATTACTTATTTATTTTATTTTACGATAATTATTTTTGCTATTAAAGTTTCTAACAAAAAAAGTTCTTTATGAAAATTCTTTTTTGCTTTAATGATTTTGAACAGAAAATACTTTGATAATTTTAGTTGCATCAATTTTATATAATTTTAGTTTCATAAATTTTAGAGGTTGCTTATAATGTTTCGAACAGAAAATACTTTGATATTTTTAGTTTCATAAATTTTATTTATGTTATTAAATTTTATTTTATTTTGCTTCTACTTATATATTTTATTAAAGTTTATATTATTTTGTTTCAAATTATTTATTTATTTTATTTTATGATAATTCTTTTTACTGAAGGACCCTGAAATTCATTATTTTTCATGTATTTACTGATTATTTTGAGCTATAAAACCCTGAAATTGAAAAGCACTATAAATGAACTCTGAAAAGGTTGAAAGTTGACATGGTATCATCATTTCACCCACATAGCATGTGCAAGAAAGTAGAGAGGCTTACGGCAAAAACTGGATGCACTTCATGTACAAAATGCACAATCTCTTTCGAAGTATCAGGGTTTTATATGGAAACTCGTCTCTTACAAAGGGATTTCATTTTTTTGAACTTATTTGAACTCCATACTTTTTCTGTGTTCAAAATGCACCATTCAAAGACACATCATCAATTTTCAACCCTTTCTGACTTTATTTGTTATTTTTCATGCATTTACTGATTATTTTGAGCTATAAGACCCTGAAATTGAAAAGCACTACAAATGAACTCTGAAAAGGTTGAAAGTTGGCATGGTATCATCATTTCACCCACATGGCATGTGCAAGAAAGTAGAGAGGCTTACGGCAAAAACTGGATGCAATTCATGTACAAAATGCACAATCTCTTTCGAAGTATCAGGGTTTTATACGGAAACTCGTCTGTTACAAAGGGATTTCATTTTTTTGAACTTATTTAAACTCCATACTTTTTCTGTGTTCAAAATGCACCATTCAAAGCCACATCATCAATTTTCAACCCTTTCTGACTTCATTTGTTATTTTTCATGCATTTACTGATTATTTTGAGCTATAAGACCCTGAAATTGAAAAGCACTACAAATGAACTCTGAAAAGGTTGAGAGTTGCCATGGTATCATCATTTCACCCAGATAGCATGTGCAAGAAAGTAGAGAGGCTTACGGCAAAAACTGGATGCACTTCGTGTACAAAACGGACAATCTCTTTCGAAGTATCAGAGTTTCATACGGAAACTAGTCTGTTACAAAGGGATTTCATTTTTTGAACTTATTTGAACTCCATACTTTTTCTGTGTTCAAAATGCTCCATTCAAAGCCACATCATCAATTTTCAACCCTTTCTGACTTCGTTTGTTATTTTTCATGCATTTACTGATTGTTTTGAGCTATAAGACCCTGAAATTGAAAAGCACTACAAATGAACTCTGAAAAGGTTGAAAGTTGGCATGGTATCATCATTTCACCCACATAGCATGTGCAAAAAATTAGAGAGGCTTACGGCAAAAACTAGATGCAATTCATGTACAAAATGCACAATCTCTTTCGAAGTATCAGGGTTTTATACGGAAACTCGTCTGTTACAAAGGGATTTCATTTTTTTGAACTTATTTAAACTCCATACTTTTTCTATGTTCAAAATGCACCATTCAAAGCCACGTCATCAATTTTCAACCCTTTCTGACTTCATTTGTTATTTTTCATGCATTTACTGATTATTTTGAGCTATAAGACCCTGAAATTGAAAAGAACTACAAATGAACTCTGAAAAGGTTGAAAGTTGCCATGGTATCATCATTTCACCCACAAAGCATGTGCAAGAAAGTAAAGAAGCTTACGGCAAAAACTGGATGCACTTCGTGTACAAAACGGACAATCTCTAAGCTACATCATCAATTTAGTACATATAGCTCTCATGGATAGATAAGTGACCAAATTAATAGAAGTTCATCCTCACATTAAAAACAAAGTACATGCATAGTTCTCATTGAACAACATATAGCTCTCCAGAGCATCTAGTTAAACCATACATTGAAACTATGTGAAACCTTTCAATGCAACAATAAATGTGATCATAATCACAACCAAGGTAAAAATTGATCCAACGGCATAATGATACCAAGCCTCAGTATGAATGGCATATTTTCTAATATTTTGTCAGGACCCCGACTCGATGTCACATCGATCTAGCCGGTAACACCTCATATCACTTTGCGGCCTCACGCACGGTATCCCCACGGGTGTCGCCTTACCTTTGCCCGGGACCGTTTGCGCCTTTTGGCTCACATATATGATAGTGTCGCTAGCATCCATATGATAAAGAGCCCGGGCTGACATGACTAGTCGTAAACCCAAAGTGGCACAGACTTACAGGGACAGGCATCCATGACCCAGCTTCGAACGTGTCGGTCATCAGCAAGTGGGTCCGGGCTGTAGCACTGGGCTAGCAGGACTCCGGTAAACCGGGCTGTAGCGGGCTAACAGGACTCCGGTACTCAAAGCGTGACATTTCCCCGAAGGGACAGACACAGGAACGAAGAAGGGCACATGCCGGCCAGCCTAAGTGTTCCAGAGCAGTAGCAAGCTACCATGGCTCAACGGTAACACTAGGAGACATTTCCCGGTAAGAGAGGCTACTAAAGATAAACAACTAGATGGTCAGATCCCACACATACCAAGCATTTCAATCATACACACAATATGCTCGATATGTGCAAATACAACGAAGCATCACAACATGACTCTACGACACAAGTACTTTATTTAAGGCTCAGGGAGCCATACATAACATACACAAAGGTACGGGTCTCACGACCCAACATACAAGTCATACAGTCATACAAACCAGCAGCGGAAGTAACTTGTCTGAGTACAGACAACTAGTAAATAAAAAGAGGCTTGGAAAGCCTAGCTATACTACGTGGTCCTTCACAAGCTCAGGGTCACCACCTGGGTCTTTAGCCTACTCGTTGATGTCAACGTCTACATAGAACCCATCAGAAGGGGTTGCAGCGTCTTCTGTAAAAATGTAAATTATAGCAACATGAGTACAAAGGTACTCAGCAAGACTTACGTCAGATCCTACATACATGCATAGTATCAAGAAGGGTTGGTGGAGTTATTGCAGCAAGCCAGCTTTGACTCTTGGCTAGACTATCCTACGATACTCCAACTTGAAATGGTTTTGCGCACACGAGTCCACTACTCACCACTTCAATACACTACCGAGGATCCACCTCCGTCTTCCTACGGAAGAGCCATCCTCGGCACTCACACTTATCTTGAGGCTTTTAACAGTTTCCATTTACTTGTCTATGAACTGTATAGGCAACCAAGTAGTCCTTCACCGCGGACGCGGCTATTCGAATAGATCATGATAACCCTGCAGGGGTGTACTTCTTCATACATGTTTCCACCACTTAGCGTCTGCACACGACATGTGCTCGGCAGACTTCAAGCGAAAGCCGACGTGGGTGTAGACCACGACCTACCTAAACACTTAAGCCTCTAGTCCAGGTTTATCGCCTATTCAGGTTCCATCCGCAGGGAGTCCGGCCGAGGTTTCCCATACGGCCCCGAACGATGTGAACAGGGTTCCCGAGATACCTAACGGGTATTCGGTACACCCGGCCACGTACCTACCGCATCACAGCCCACCCCTACGGTCAGCGCTGTCCACGGCCTCCAGTAGGCTACAAACACCAGAAACTACTTGCAACTCCTGGACAGAGAGCTAGGGTGAATAAGAAGTCGAGCGGGGTCATATTTCAGGGCCCAATGCATGGTAGTAGCTGTATCTTAAATCACGCATACAGATCTCAGTGCTTAAGGTCGGCTTCAATGAAACAACCCACCATGTACTCCTACATGGCCTCTCATCGATACCTTTACCAAATCGTGTTCACCACACCACTCTCATTACCGACATAATCATTTCACTCTAGCCCATCACCCAGATGAACCAGACCTGACACGACTCTAAGCATAGCAGGCATAGCAAGGTAGGAACAACACATACATATGGCTCAATCAACTCCTACACATGCTAGTGGGTTTCATCTAGTTACTGTGGCAATGACAGGTCATGCAGAGGAAATGGGTTCAACTACCGTAGCACACAGCAGTTTGAATCGCGTTGTCTTAATGCAGTAAAAGAGAGCAGGAGCGAGAACATGGGATTGTATCGATATGATCAAATGGTTGGTTGCTTGCCTGATGGTTCGATGCACTGATATGGTTCTTCGTTAGGGTAATCACGGTACTCCTCGGAGGCAGAACCTGTCGCAAAGGACACCGATACACAACCATCACCAAACAATGTGCAACAATATGATGCATGCATGAAACATGGCAATATGAGTGTGTTGGGCTAATGCAACTAAAACCAGAAGGGTTTGAGCAAATTTGAATCAAGGATTCAAATTTCAAATTCAAATATGGCCTTTTAAAGTGCTTTTCCTTGTTCTGCTTAAAACATCAATTTAACTTGTTTAATCATGCATGAAAATGGTACAGATGGATAGATTGGATTTTTCTGATCATTTTTCATATATAATTTGTCCAATTTGGAGTTACAGAATAAAAGTTATGAATTTTTGAAGTTTAAATTATATTCTGGAATTTCCTGATTTAAATTAAATCCAGAAATACAATTATTGCGCCAGCATGACGTCAGCATGACGTCAGTGGTCAACTGCGGCTGGCTGAAGTCAAACCTGACGTGTGGGGCCCACACGTCAGTGACAGGGGGGGTTAAACAGGGTTAAGTTAATCCTAATTACTAATTAGTGGCGCTGGGGCCCACTGGTCAGTGTCAGGGGGTTAACTAACAGTGGTTAGCGCTAATCCTAATTAGCTACAGGGCTGGGCCCACCTGTCAGGGACTCAGGGGGGTCCTGCCGTGGTCAAGGTGGGTCAAACCCACCGGCGACGTGACGCCGGCGAGGCCCGAGACGGCGGCGCGATGCGGAATCGCGCTATAGGGCACGGGAGAGGCCGTGCTTGGGCTCGTTGGAGAGCTCTTGCTCCCGCGCGTCGAACGGTGGTGGTGGTCGTGCCGGAGGTGGCCGGAATCGACGGCGGCGAGCTCGGCTGCGGCCGCCGGGGTTCGGTCGTGCACGGAAACGGGGTTGGAGCTCGAAGGCGAGCGAAGCGAGGCGCTAGGGATGCTCTACGGGGTCTTACGAACTCGTTGGACTCGCCGGGGTGACCAAATGGTCACCGGAGCTGCGTCGACGGCGAGCTCGGCGACGGCGGAGGTTCGGCCATGGTGGGGAGGAGGCTACGGTGAGGGAACGAGGGGGAGGAGAGGGGGAAACGGTGGCGTAGCTCACCGCGGTTGCAGTGGGCGTCGAAGCGGGCTCGGAGACGCGCTGGAGACGGCGAATCGACGGCGACGGTGGTCGGAGCCCGAAGAGGGGAACGGCGACGTGGCGGCGATGCAGGGCTTCCGGAGGCCCGTGGAGCGGTGGGGAGGAAGAGGGGGTTGTGGCGGAGCTTCTGAGCTAGTCGGGGGAGCGAGGGGTGGCCGGAGATGGCTGCTATGGCGAACGGCGGCGATGGTGGTGTTCGGCCGTGTGAGAGAGAGAGCGAGGGAGAGGAGGGGAGAGCCGGGGGAGAGTGAGAGAGAGCAGGGGGAGAGGCGTGGCGTCGTCCAGGGGCATCGAGGCGAGGAGGGGAGGGCAGGCAGGCAGGGAGAGAGGTGGCGTGGCGCGGTGGCGCGCGCGCGCGCCGGCCACACTCCCCTCCCTCTGTCGGGACGAAGACGACAGAGGAGGGAGGTGGGCTGGGCCGCCTGCTGGCTGGGCCGGCCAGCTGGCTGGGCTGCACAGGGAGGAGCCCAGGTAAGTTTCTCCCTTTTTTTTCTGTTTTCTAATTTCTGACATTTGTTTTGATTTAAATAATATATTAAATCATTTATTTAACTTATGCCAATTTTTGCAGGGGCTAGATATATTATTCCAGAGCTCCTTTAGAAATGGCATTATATTTGGACCATATTTCATATATATAGAAATATATTTCCAATGCAAATATTTATGCATTAATTCCAAATGCCCAAAATAAATGTCCATGAGCCACTAAAAATATTGGTTTGATTTTTATCTCTGTCCAATATTTTCAGAGAGCAACATGAGCATTTTCTTGGACCTTTTTGGAGAAATTTTTATTTGGGTCATTTTCAAAATGATTCTGAGGGTTTCACAAATCCCCATTTCAAGTTAAATGGAATTTTAAACATGATGCACACACTCTAATGCATGACTAGCTAGGGTGTGACAACTCACCCCCACTCAAAAGAATCTCGTCCCGAGATTTGGGTTCCTCCGGAAAGAAGGCGGGGTACTCGAGTCGAAGACGATCCTCCCTTTCCCAAGTTGCTTCATCCTCAGAATGGTGCGACCATTGTACTTTGAGGAACTTGATGTTCTGGCGTCGAGTGGTACGCTCGGCCTGATCGAGGATACGAATGGGGTACTCTCGATATGTAAGATTATCCTGGAGATCAAGCGTTTCGTGGTCCACTTCACGGATAGGATCCGAGAAGCAACGCCTGAGTTGAGAAACGTGGAAGACATCGTGGACTCTGGAGAGATGCGGAGGTAGTTCCAACTGGTAGGCAACTTCTCCTCGTTTGGCGAGAATGCGAAAAGGTCCAATGTAACGAGGAGCCAATTTGCCTTTGATACCGAAACGATGGGTTCCCTTCAGAGGGGTGACCCGAAGATAAGCCTTCTCGTCAACCTCGAAAGTCATAGCCTTATGTTTTCGGTCATATTGACTCTTTTGACGAGATTGGGCTGTTTTCAACTTTTCACGAACGATGCGAACTTGTTCTTCTGCTTCCTGAATCATATCCGGGCCAAAGAATTGTCTTTCCCCGGTCTCTGACCAGTTAAGGGGTGTTTGACACCGTCGTCCATAGAGAACTTCAAAAGGGGCTTTACCCAAGCTAGATTGATAGCTGTTGTTATAAGCGAATTCGGCAAATGGAAGACACTTCTCCCAATACATTCCGAATGAGATAACAGAGGCTCGAAGCATGTCTTCTAGAATCTGGTTGACGCGTTCCACTTGACCACTCGACTGAGGGTGGAAAGCGGTGCTAAAGGAGAGACGAGTTCCCATAGTATTTTGGAAACTTTCCCAAAATCGAGAGGTGAAAAGACTTCCTCGATCCGAGTTAATTTCCAAAGGAACACCATGGAGAGACACTATTCGGGAGATGTATAAGTCTGCCAGCTGACTAGCGGTTATACTCTCACGAACAGGTAGGAAATGGGCTACTTTGGAAAGACGATCGACAACGACGAAGATAGCATTATTCCCTCTCTTGGTCCTGGGAAAACTGGTAATGAAATCCATACCAATTTTATCCCATTTCCATTCAGGAATAGCTAAGGGTTGAAGGGTGCCAGCAGGCCGTTGGTGCTCTGCTTTTACACGACGACAGACGTCGCAATTAGCAATATACTGAGCAATTTCTCTCTTCATCCTAGTCCACCAGAACCTCTAGCGTAGATCCTGATACATCTTAGTACTACCGGGATGAATGGTGAGAGGAGATTCATGAGCCTCCTTAAGGAGCAACTACCGTAGATGCTGGTTCTTGGGAACCACTAGACGGTTCTCAAAGTACACAACACCATGATCATTTGTGGAGAAACAACTAGCACCTCCGCTAGGAATGTTCTCTTTGATTTTAGCTATTCCCTTATCTCGCTTCTGGGCAGCAATGATTTGATCCGTAAGAGTAGGTTTCGCCACCAAGGTGGAAAGAAATCCTTGAGGAACAATGTGAAGATTAAGCTTCCGAAATTCCTCATGGAGAAGCGGTTGACTTTGTTGTAACATCAGATTGTTACAATAAGATTTACGACTTAGCGCATCAGCCATGACGTTG
The DNA here is from genome assembly GCF_018294505.1 of Triticum aestivum. NCBI lineage: Eukaryota > Viridiplantae > Streptophyta > Magnoliopsida > Poales > Poaceae > Triticum > Triticum aestivum. The sequence continues at coordinate 693,349,737 of NC_057800.1, forward strand.
GCTTTCCCTGGGGTGTAGGTTATTCCTAAGTCGAAATCTGTGATCAACTCGACCCAACGTCTTTGCCTGAGATTCAAATCCGGTTGGGTGAAGATTTACTTCAGACTTTGGTGATCAGTGAATATTTCGCAACGATTACCAAGGAGGTAATGTCGCCAGGTCTTAAGTGCATAGACTACGGCTGCAAGCTCTAGATCATGAGTAGGATAATTCTCCTCATGTGGGTGCAATTGCCGTGAAGCGTAGGCAATTACGTGTCGATCTTGCATGAGAATGCAACCTAGTCCTTGTCGCGAGGCGTCGCAGTAGATAACAAAGTCCTTGGAGAAGTCTGGCGGTACCAGTACGGGAGCAGAAGTCAGGCGTCTTTTCAGTTCCTGAAAGATGTGCTCACATTGTGGAGTCCATTCGAACTTTTTATCTTTCTTGAGGAGTTCGGTTAGAGGTTTGGCAACCTTGGAAAAGTTCTCGACAAAGCGACGACAATAGCTCGCTAAGCCCAGAAACCTCCGAACTTGCTTGACCGATTCAGGTGGAGTCCAATTAAGGACAGCTTGAACTCGCTCAGGGTTAACAGCAATACCTTTACCAGATATTACATGACCCAGATAGGTCACTTCTGACAACCAGAATTCACATTTAGAAAATTTGGCATAAAGGCGATGCTCTCGAAGTTTCTGCAACACTAGCCTTAGATGTTCGGCATGTTCTTCCCCGTTCTTGGAGTAGATGAGTATATCATCGAGGTAAACCACGACGAATTTATCCAAATACTCCATGAAGATTGAGTTCATTAACCGAGAAAAGGTGGCTGGAGCGTTGGTTAAACCGAAGGACATGACGGTGTACTCGTATTGGCCATAACGAGTAACAAAGGCCGTTTTAGGAATGTCCCCGTTTCTGATTTTGATTTGATGGTAGCCCAACCTCAAATCCATCTTGGAGAAGACTGAGGATCCAGCGAGCTGATCGTACAGGTCGTTGATCCTGGGAAGCGGATATTTGTTCTTGATTGTGACCAAATTGACAGGTCGGTAATCTACAACCATCCGGTCCGTACCATCCTTCTTCTTGACGAATAGGACGGGGCAAGCCCACGGAGAAGAGCTAGGTCGGATGAAACCCTTTTTCAAGGACTCATCGAGTTGTTTCTTAAGCTCGGCTAGTTCTAGGGGTGCCATCTTATAAGGTCTTCTAGCAATCGGAACGGTTCCTGGAATGAGGTCTATTACAAACTCAACATCCCTGTCAGGTGGAACACCTGGCAATTCCTCTGGAAAGACATCCGGGAAGTCACGGACTACCGGAACGTCCTCAAGGTCTGGCAAAGGGCTGGCGTTAAGAGAATATAATTGTCGCTTGGCTATTCGGGTCAAGACATTGACTATCTTTCCCGAAGGATGGGTGAGTTGAACAGTCCTAGAGAAGCAATCGATTTGGGCATGATGAGCCGACATCCAGTCCATACCCAGAATGATATTAATATCTGAAGATTTAAGGGCTATCAAAGACGCGAGGAAAACAAGTCTGTCGACTTGGATTTCATTTCCATAACTTACCCTAGAGGTCTGCCATCTAGAACCAGGGGTAGAAATTTCCATAGTGGATGGCATGTCACAGAATGCAACGTTATGCAAACGAGCATAACTTTCGGATATAAAAGAATGAGAGGCTCCTGTATCGAAAAGAACAGATGCCGGGTGGCAGTTAACAAGAAGCGTACCGAGAACGATGTTGGGATCCTCTTGAGCTTCTTCGGCAGAGATACAATTGACATGACCACGTGAAGCGGTAACCGGCTTGGCGTGGAATATTTTTCCTGTCGGCTTGCCACGGCCAACGGCTTTAGCAGATTGATTGGGGTTGGTCTGGGGACACTCACGCATATAGTGACCAGATTCCCCACACTTGAAACAAGTCACGGAACTGGTACGTGGAGGAGCATTGTTAGTTGGACCCCCATAGGGCTTGGCTGGAGCAGACTGTTGAACGGGGCGAGGCGTCTGGAAGGATGGCCTCGGTGTGAACCTGGGTGGCAGGGCGGTGTTGGGTACCCACACGCGGCGCTTCTGAGGACCAGCACCGGATGAGGAACCCATGTCACGGCCATGCTTGCGTGTTGCGTCATAGTCAGTCTGACCAGTTTCAGCACTGATGGCTTTGTTGACAAGTTTCTGAAAAGATGTGCACTCATGCAGACGGAGGTCGCGGCGAAGCTCAGGACTAAGGCCCTTACAGAACCTTGCTTGCTTCTTAGCGTCAGTAGACACTTCCTCAGTTGCATATCGGGCGAGATTACCAAACTCCCTGCTATAGGCATCCACAGAAAGTCGGCCTTGGGTGAAACTGCAAAATTCTTCACGTTTACGGTCCATGAGACCCTCCGGAATGTGATGTTCACGGAAAGCCTCACTGAACTCAGCCCAAGTAGTGACATGGCCCGCTGGGCGCATAGCTCCATAATTCTCCCACCATAGACTGGCGGGGCCTTCAAGATGATATGCAGCAAAGGTGACCTTGTCAGCCTCCGCTACCAGCGCGGAACGCAGTTTATGAGCGATACTGCGAAGCCAGTCATCAGCGTCGAGCGGCTCGACGGAGTGGTGGAACGTGGGTGGATGTAATTTGATAAAATCACTGAGTGACACCACGTTAGTCCTCTGATGGTGTGCTGTGTTCTGTTCAATACGCTCCAACAAACGGTTGGTCTCCCGCTTGTTTCTCTCAGCTTCCATCATAACCTCGGCTAGGGAAGGAGGATGAGGCAGATTTTCATTTCTGCCTTCACTGCCTTCGGCCTGCTCTTGAGAAGCAGGGTTAGCGCGCGTGTTGACCATCCTAGGTAAACAAGACAATGATTTAGTCAGGATGATAAGATTCCGACATAGGATACAAAATGTAAGGAATAACTCGGAATGCAAGATGATCATCCGTATGACATGGTAGATACAGAAACTGCTTCTTTATTCCATCGTCATACACACCATACAGGGTTTAGTACAAGACCAAACAAAGTACTATTACGGTGAAAAGAGGATTACATCTCATCGGAGGCATCCCAAGCTCCTATACATTATTTTTCTACACCTCCGGAAAGAGTACAAACTAGGTCATATCCCACGAGTCACGCGGGACGATAGACGACACAGCTAGTGCGAACTAGTGATACTACCGCTAACTCAGACCGATCCGTAGTAGTCCTCGTAGAAGTCACCTCCATAGCCTGGAAGCTCAACATGATCATCCGGAAACAGACGATCTCGCGGAGCTTGTGGACCATAGGGGCTAGGATGAGGCCTTGGACCAACAGACGGTGGCCTGCGGGGACCGCGAGGTGGGGTGATGCCTCCTACATCACGCCAAACCATCACGTCTGGCAGAGCAGATCTCACAGGATAGAGATCGCGCATATCTGAATATCCAGCTTGCACCGCCGGTGCGAACCGAGTCAAAGTGGCCCAGTGGTCAGCACGGGTATTGAAGAGCTCTAACCTTAAGGCCCGATTTTCACGGTCCTTATCCTCGAGCATCTCAGCAGTGGTGCGAGTCCGTGAATCCTCCTGAGTGGGGTCAGCATAGATAGCCTGGAGATACCCTTGTGCTCCCGGAAGTGATCCTGGCATATACCGGAAATCAGAGTCCCGAAATATACCAGATCTGACTCGCATAATGGTCATCATAGAGTAGGCGGCGTCCTGCACAGCCATCTCAATAGTAACCCCGAGTCCATAGGAGCAGTGAAGAGGCTCGGTGGATCCAGGATAAGATGGAAATATCCTGACAGTGCAGAGATACTGGCTTTGATTAAAGTCTCGGAATTGCTCTTCGACCGTGTACTCGGGATACCAGCGGTATCCAGCCTCAGTCATTACCCTGACCAACTTGGCAGTATGGCCGGGTACATCTAGGCATCGAGTCAGGCGAACCACTTGATTGAGGTCGCGAGTGGCCATCTGAAAGCACAATCATAATGCAAGGGCATTAGAATTTCTAGCAAAATTTCGGCAGCATAACAGCTGTAAATGCTCAAGAAGGATTTTGAGACATTTGACAAAGGATTTCGTACACACTCAACATCATCATATCAAAGTTCTGAATCCATTCTAACAACATAATGTGGTAGTAGAACTGAACTAGGCTTGTATCCATCAAACTTATAAGGTACTACTGATTAGTAACACGTGATCCTGATAGAGAGAATAGATCCTAATTCCTTAACCCCCGGTGGAAGAATGGACTGACTCAGATCAGAATGTCATAAGATAAAGGAGTAAAAAGAGCCTTACGTTCCATCCCACAAACAATTCCCCTACATATAACTAAAGAATTTCTAGACTCAACATCGACCAGTTTGGCTTGGAGAACCTACAGGCAGTCCGGCTCTGATGCCAACGCTGTCAGGACCCCGACTCGATGTCACATCGATCTAGCCGGTAACACCTCATATCACTTTGCGGCCTCACGCACGGTATCCCCACGGGTGTCGCCTTACCTTTGCCCGGGACCGTTTGCGCCTTTTGGCTCACGTATATGATAGTGTCGCTAGCATCCATATGATAAAGAGCCCGGGCTGACATGACTAGTCGTAAACCCAAAGTGGCACAGACTTACAGGGACAGGCATCCATGACCCAGCTTCGAACGTGTCGGTCATCAGCAAGTGGGTCCGGGCTGTAGCACTGGGCTAGCAGGACTCCGGTAAACCGGGCTGTAGCGGGCTAACAGGACTCCGGTACTCAAAGCGTGACATTTCCCCGAAGGGACAGACACAGGAACGAAGAAGGACACATGCCGGCCAGCCTAAGTGTTCCAGAGCAGTAGCAAGCTACCATGGCTCAGCGGTAACACTAGGAGACATTTCCCGGTAAGAGAGGCTACTAAAGATAAACAACTAGATAGTCAGATCCCACACATACCAAGCATTTCAATCATACACACAATATGCTCGATATGTGCAAATACAACGAAGCATCACAACATGACTCTACGACACAAGTACTTTATTTAAGGCTCAGGGAGCCATACATAACATACACAAAGGTACGGGTCTCACGACCCAACATACAAGTCATACAGTCATACAAACCAGCAGCGGAAGTAACTTGTCTGAGTACAGACAACTAGTAAAATAAAAGAGGCTTGGAAAGCCTAGCTATACTACGTGGTCCTTCACAAGCTCAGGGTCACCACCTGGGTCTTTAGCCTACTCGTTGATGTCAACGTCTACATAGAACCCATCAGAAGGGGTTGCAGCGTCTTCTGTAAAAATGTAAATTATAGCAACATGAGTACAAAGGTACTCAGCAAGACTTACATCAGATCCTACATACATGCATAGTATCAAGAAGGGTTGGTGGAGTTATTGCAGCAAGCCAGCTTTGACTCTTGGCTAGACTATCCTACGATACTCCAACTTGAAATGGTTTTGCGCACACGAGTCCACTACTCACCACTTCAATACACTACCGAGGATCCACCTCCGTCTTCCTACGGAAGAGCCATCCTCGGCACTCACACTTATCTTGAGGCTTTTAACAGTTTCCATTTACTTGTCTATGAACTGTATAGGCAACCAAGTAGTCCTTTACCGCGGACGCGGCTATTCGAATAGATCATGATAACCCTGCAGGGGTGTACTTCTTCATACATGTTTCCACCACTTAGCGTCTGCACACGACATGTGCTCGGCAGACTTCAAGCGAAAGCCGACGTGGGTGTAGACCACGACCTACCTAAACACTTAAGCCTCTAGTCCAGGTTTATCGCCTATTCAGGTTCCATCCGCAGGGAGTCCGGCCGAGGTTTCCCATACGGCCCCGAACGATGTGAACAGGGTTCCCGAGATACCTAACGGGTATTCGGTACACCCGGCCACGTACCTACCGCATCACAGCCCACCCCTACGGTCAGCGCTGTCCACGGCCTCCAGTAGGCTACAAACACCAGAAACTACTTGCAACTCCTGGACAGAGAGCTAGGGTGAATAAGAAGTCGAGCGGGGTCATATTTCAGGGCCCAATGCATGGTAGTAGCTGTATCTTAAATCACACATACAGATCTCAGTGCTTAAGGTCGGCTTCAATGAAACAACCCACCATGTACTCCTACATGGCCTCTCATCGATACCTTTACCAAATCGTGTTCACCACACCACTCTCATTACCGACATAATCATTTCACTCTAGCCCATCACCCAGATGAACCAGACCTGACACGACTCTAAGCATAGCAGGCATAGCAAGGTAGGAACAACACATACATATGGCTCAATCAACTCCTACACATGCTAGTGGGTTTCATCTAGTTACTGTGGCAATGACAGGTCATGCAGAGGAAATGGGTTCAACTACCGTAGCACACAGCAGTTTGAATCGCGTTGTCTTAATGCAGTAAAAGAGAGCAGGAGCGAGAACATGGGATTGTATCGATATGATCAAATGGTTGGTTGCTTGCCTGATGGTTCGATGCACTGATACGGTTCTTCGTTAGGGTAATCACGGTACTCCTCGGAGGCAGAACCTGTCGCAAAGGACACCGATACACAACCATCACCAAACAATGTGCAACAATATGATGCATGCATGAAACATGGCAATATGAGTGTGTTGGGCTAATGCAACTAAAACCAGAAGGGTTTGAGCAAATTTGAATCAAGGATTCAAATTTCAAATTCAAATATGGCCTTTTAAAGTGCTTTTCCTTGTTCTGCTTAAAACATCAATTTAACTTGTTTGATCATGCATGAAAATAGTACAGATGGATAGATTGGATTTTTCTGATCATTTTTCATATATAATTTGTCCAATTTGGAGTTACAGAATAAAAGTTATGAATTTTTGAAGTTTAAATAATATTCTGGAATTTCCTGATTTAAATTAAATCCAGAAATACAATTATTGCGCCAGCATGACGTCAGCATGACGTCAGTGGTCAACTGCGGCTGGCTGAAGTCAAACCTGACGTGTGGGGCCCACACGTCAGTGACAGGGGGGGTTAAACAGGGTTAATTAATCCTAATTACTAATTAGTGGCGCTGGGGCCCACTGGTCAGTGTCAGGGGGTTAACTAACAGTGGTTAGCGCTAATCCTAATTAGCTACAGGGCTGGGCCCACCTGTCAGGGACTCAGGGGGGTCCTGCCGTGGTCAAAGTGGGTCAAACCCACCGGCGACGTGACGCCGGCGAGGCCCGAGACGGCGGCGCGATGCGGAATCGCGCTACAGGGCACGGGCGAGGCCGTGCTTGGGCTCGTTGGAGAGCTCTTGCTCCCGCGCGTCGAACGGTGGTGGTGGTCGTGCCGGAGGTGGCCGGAATCGACGGCGGCGAGCTCGGCTGCGGCCGCCGGGGTTCGGTCGTGCACGGAAACGGGGTTGGAGCTCGAAGGCGAGCGAAGCGAGGCGCTAGGGATGCTCTACGGGGTCTTACGAACTCGTTGGACTCGCCGGGGTGACCAAATGGTCACCGGAGCTGCGTCGACGGCGAGCTCGGCGACGGCGGAGGTTCGGCCATGGTGGGGAGGAGGCTACGGTGAGGGAACGAGGGGGAGGAGAGGGGGAAACGGTGGCGTAGCTCACCGCGGTTGCAGTGGGCGTCGAAGCGGGCTCGGGGACGCGCTGGAGACGGCGAATCGACGGCGACGGTGGTCGGAGCCCGAGGAGGGGAACGGCGACGTGGCGGCGATGCAGGGCTTCCGGAGGCCCGTGGAGCGGTGGGGAGGAAGAGGGGGTTGTGGCGGAGCTTCTGAGCTAGTCGGGGGAGCGAGGGGTGGCCGGAGATGGCTGCTATGGCGAACGGCGGCGACGGTGGTGTTCGGCCGTGTGAGAGAGAGAGCGAGGGAGAGGAGGGGAGAGCCGGGGGAGAGTGAGAGAGAGCAGGGGGGAGGCGTGGCGTCGTCCGGGGCATCGAGCGAGGAGGGGAGGGCAGGCAGGCAGGGAGAGAGGTGGCGTGGCGCGGTGGCGCGCGCGCGCGCCGGCCACACTCCCCTCCCTCTGTCGGGACGAAGACGACAGAGGAGGGAGGCGGGCTGGGCCGCCTGCTGGCTGGGCCGGCCAGCTGGCTGGGCTGCACAGGGAGGAGCCCAGGTAAGTTTCTCCCTTTTTTTTTTCTGTTTTCTAATTTCTGACATTTGTTTTGATTTAAATAATATATTAAATCATTTATTTAACTTATGCCAATTTTTGCAGGGGCTAGATATATTATTCCAGAGCTCCTTTAGAAATGGCATAATATTTGGACCATATTTCATATATATAGAAATATATTTCCAATGCAAATATTTATGCATTAATTCCAAATGCCCAAAATAAATGTCCATGAGCCACTAAAAATATTGGTTTGATTTTTATCTCTGTCCAATATTTTCAGAGAGCAACATGAGCATTTTCTTGGACCTTTTTGGAGAAATTTTTATTTGGGTCATTTTCAAAATGATTCTGAGGGTTTCACAAATCCCCATTTCAAGTTAAATGGAATTTTAAACATGATGCACACACTCTAATGCATGACTAGCTAGGGTGTGACATATTTCTCATCTTCAACCGCATTGCATCCATCTTGATCTTGTGATCATCGACGACATCCACAACATGCAACTCCAATATCATCTTCTCCTCCTCAATTTTTTTATTTTTTCCTTCAAGTAATTGTTTTCTTGTTCAACTAAACTTAACCTCTCGACAATAGGGTCGGTTGGAATTTCCGGTTCAATTACCTCCTACATAAATAAAATCTATGTCAACTTGATGGGCATAATTGTCATAAACAATAAATGAACCAAATAGTTATAAAAGATAATATATACCACATCCGAATCATAGCCAGGACGAGGGCCGACGGGGGCGGATACCAAAACCATCACACTATATAAGCACAAGCAATAATAAAAGTAAGAAAATTAGACAAGTATCTATCTAAAGTAAGATTTTTTTTCTTTCAGAAGAAGATAAGAGGCTCACCATAGTGGTGCAGGCGACGAGATCGGCGCGGGCGATCAACGGCGGTGAAGACGGGGACGGGACGTGACGGACCGCTAAACCTAGACAAATCTCGGGGAAAATGGAGCTTGGAGGTCGAGCTCCGAGAGGAGAAAGCTTAACTAGCGTGGCTTGGGCATTTCATCGAACACCTCGTGTGCATAGGAGGTGAGCTAGAGCACCCAAATGCCCCCTCCTCGCCGGCTAGAAAAAACATAGCACTGTGGAGTGCTCTGCTGCAGCGACGGGGTATATATAGGCAACTCATTTGTCCCGGTTCATGGCTGGAACCGGGACTAAAGCCCAGCCTTCTATTCCGGTTCGAGCCAAGAACCGAGACCAATGTTTGTGGGCCAGGAGGGAGGCCCATTGGTCCCGGTTCGTGCCTGGAACCGGGACAAATGGGTCCATACGAACCGGGACCAATGCCCACGAGGCCCCGGCCGGCCCCCTGAGCTCATGAACCGGGACGAATGCATCCATTGGTCCCGGTTCGTGAAAGAACCGGGACTAATGGGCTGGCCAGGCCCGAACGAAAGCCCCTTTTTTCTACTAGTGCAGCTAGGTCTCCTAGGATGGGATGTGGTCCATGGCTTCTCCCGTCAGGCACTTCTTTGCGCCAATGTCAAGTTCGTGCCTAGAAGATAGGCACAACAGAGAATTCGGTAACTTAGGGCATCTTTAGTTGATCCTCTGTCCATTAGAGGAGTAAACGGTTCAATAACTTTAGAGGAGTAAAATTTTAGTCCTTTAAAGGTGGACGACCCTTGCCGATCCCGAACATTTAGAGTAGTAATTTTTTTCTCAACTTTTTTAGCATAGCCGCATGGACTTCAAACAATTGCACGTTATATCATCAAATCATTCGAATATTTTGAAATAAACATGCATAACATATAAACCTTAATGAGCATATGGTTTCACGGATCAACATATTCAAATTTAAACATGCATAGTTCATCGAAAAGGTATCACATTGATCAAGTTTGATCCAGAATCACCGGAACATAGCATATTTTATGTCGCGGACTGAGCCCAACCAAAGACATCCATGACCATCCTCGCCAAAGAAATCACCGGCACCATCACCACCCTTAATTATACACACCGTCACCACCATCGTCATCACCACCACCATCATCCACATGGCCACCACCATCACCACCACCATCGTCCACAAGGCCACCTCCACCACCACCATTCCGAAAAGACACCTCCATTTGGGTCAAGATTTCCCCACGAGTGAGCTCCCAAAATTTCATTACAGTATCATCCATTGTAGTTGAATTCATGAACATGATAGCACGGTCTTTGACTTTATTTGCATTCTAAAGCCCAACGTATGTGACTTCTTGAAACAGGACAAGAATTCGGATGTGTTCATCTCCGCACGACGACAACAACAACAACAACAACAACAACAACAACAACAACAACAACAACAACAACAACAACAACAAAATCCTTCGGCCACAAGCGATCACTGCACAATGTATAGGACAAATGAAAATTGCATTTTTCTATCTTGAAGGCATTTCATCGACCACTTGGGAGGCACGAAGCAGTGCCGGAGCGGCCGCGGCGGCCGGACGCGCCGGAGCAGTGGCCGTATGGGTTGCTGGAGACAGTGCCCGAGGCTTCGTATGAGGCCGAGGCATCGGAGCTGCTTTCTTGGTCTTCTTCTTCTTCGCCTCCGTGGTGAGGGCCGTCGAGGCGACCCTCAGCTTCCTTGCCCGCATGCCGGCGGCGAGAGCAGCGGGAAGGCGGTCTATCATCGACAGAGATGGAGTGGCCACCCCGCCGACCTTAGTACTGCCTTCGATGCCGGTGTATGGACCGGAGAAGATTTTTCATCCCCAACCTTTTTTTTGGTACGGTTGGCAGTGCGGGGGTCGTTTAAGGTAGCGACATACCAGCGATGGTGGTCGGCGGGGTGTCAGATGGGTTGCGGAAATCCATTCTAACCGCACGGGCGGGAGAAGGGTGCGTGTGAAACTTTTACTGGGCCATGCCGAGGTTGGTTAGAGGAGTAAATTGATTTTTTTACTCTTCTAACCGATTTTAGGGGATCGGCTAGAGTTGCCCTTACTTACCACCTTTAAATCTGCCAACCTTCTTTGTATTTTTCATGAGACATTAAAATTGATGGACCCCATATTGGTTTGAGACTCGGTCTCTTACTGCACCTAAAGGCATGCTAATGATATCCCGTCTCCTTTGGTACAGAGGCCTAATCCCATGTTGCACAGGTTGGAAGATGAGCTGAAGCTAGATCCAAATTTTAATCTGCTTTGTTTTTTTCTCTGTAAAGAACATGCATTGTATAAGAAATAATGTTTACAATTATGAATAATATTACGTGTGTTTCTAAAAAAAGTTGAAGATAGATCCAACTTTAATCTCTTTTATTCTCTCTCTCTCTCTTGAGAACATGCAATGTATATGAAAAGACTGTCTAAACAACCATGCTAAATGTCTTTTGTCTTCTCCATAGAACATTTTCTTCTTCTTATAGTAGTGCATAGGAAACGAACGTCGATCTTATCAACTACTGATGACCCACAAGTATAGAGGATCAATTGTAATTCTTTTCGGTAAGTAAGAGTGTCGAACCCAACGAGGAGCTGAAGAAAATGACAAGTGGTTTTCAGCAAGGTAATGTCTGCAAGTGCTGAAATTGTAAGTAGCAGAGTAGTTTGATAGCAAGATAATTTGTAACGAGCAAGTAACGATAGTAGTAATAAAAGTGCTGCAAGGTAGCCCAATCTTTTTGAGGCAAAGGACGGGCCAAAACGGTCTCTAATGATAAGCAACGTGTTCTTGAGGATACACGGGAATTTCATCTAGTCACTTTCACCATGTTGGTTTGATTTATGTTCACTACTTTGATAACTTGATATATGGGTGGACCGGTGCTTAGGTGCTGTTCTTACTTGACCAAACCTCCTACTTATGATTAACCCTCCCACAAGCATCCGCAACTACGAGAAAAATGTTAAGAACAAATTCTAACCATGGCATTAAACTTTTGGATCCAATCGGTCCCTTACGGAATAGCGCATAAACTGGGGTTTATCCTTCTGTCACTCGCGCAACCCATCATCTAATTGCTACTCCACAATGCATTCCCTTAGGCCCAAATATGGTGAAGTGTCATGTAGTCGACGCTCACATGACACCACTAAGAGAATCACAACACACATACTATCAAAATATCGAACACATATCAAGTTCACATGATTACTTGCAGCATGATTTCTCCCGTGACCTCAAGAACAAAAGTAACTACTCACAAATGATAATCATGCTCAAGATCAGAGGGGTATTAAAGAGCATATTGGATCTGAACATATAATATTCCACCAAATAAACCATATAGTAATCAACTACAAGATGTAATCAACACTACCTAGTCACCCACAAGCACCAATCTATAGTTCCGGTAACAAGATTGAACACAAAAGATGAACTAGGGTTTGAGATGAGATGGTGTTGTTGAAGATGTTGATGCGTATGGCCCTCCCCAAGATGGGAGAGTTGTTGGTGATGATGACGATGATGATTTCCCCCTCTGGGAGGGAAGTTCCCCTGGTGAAATCGCTCCGCCGGAGGGCAAAAGTGCTACTGTCAAAATTCCGCCTCAAGACGGCGGCGCTTCGTCCCGAAAGTCTTCTTATTTTTTTCTAGGTGAAAATGACCTATATACCAGAAAATGAGCACCAGAGGTGGGCCTGGGTGAGCACAACCCACTAGGACGCACCTAGGCTCCTTGGCTCGCCTAGGTGGGTTGTGCCCACCTGGTGGGCCCCTTCTGGTAGTTATTTGCTCCAATATTCATCATATATTTGATTAAAAAAAATCTCCGTGAAGTTTTAGCTTGTTTGGAGTTGTGCAGAATAGATGGCCTGACGTAGCTTTTCCAGGTCCAGATTTCCAGCTGGCGGAATTCTCCCTCTTTGTGTATACCTTGTATATTATGAGAGAAAAGGCATTAAATTAGACATATCAACTACGTGCCCTTTGGTGATACGATCATGATTGAAAATGAGAGCATGGCTCACTAACAAAACCAGAAAATAACAATTTCCTCTTTAGAAAAGCACAGCCTCTCATAAATAAAGTATACATATGAAAAATCTCATTCCCTGTAGGGACGTCCCTTCAGGGGGAAGACCACAAAGGTAGGCACTTCTAGCTTTCTCTTTTTAGGACGTGTTCGGATCTCCTCTAACTTCTCAAAACTTCTCATAACCAGCTTCTCCTCCTCGCTTCTAACTCCATGCAGCGATCGCAGAAACGTTCAGCTCCATCGGCAGCTCCTCGTAGCATTGCAGCCCAGCTGGCAGGCAACAGGCCTGTAGTGCGCCCCTTTTGGCTGGCTAGAGGTAGCCCAACTCAGCGAACGAGGGTGAGAGAAGAGGAAAATGATTCAATCGAGCGATTCTTTTTTGTACGTGGAGGAGCTCAACTGAAATGTTTTCTTAGGCAGTGGCATATTGGTTGTAATACGGGTGAACTCCAGATTTTTGTTTCGGTGGAGCTGGGCCGAACCTGCTCCAGATTTTTGCACTACCAGCGACCACAGTTTCCCGAAGCCAGCTTCTTGGTGCTATTTCGTTCGGCTGGACTCGGCTCCAGGAATTTGTGAAGCGTGGAGTGGGAGGAGATCACAGAACACGCCATATGAACTAGCAATCCATGTTTCAACCTTGTGATTCATGTGTTCAAACAACTTTCCGTTCCCGCCATCAATTTGCATTTCTTCAACAACCGTCGCATTTTTGGTGAAGAATTTGATCAACTTGACACCAAAACAGTTTGACTTCTCCAGCCGGAATTGCAGACCCACTCTCATGAGTGAGCTCCGCAAGCACTCGAACGAGTGTCGACTCAAACCAGGAATTTCAGTAATTTCGTCATATGCAACGCCTAATCCTGGTGATACTGTGGCTGGCTTGGAATTGCCGCATTGGTCGAGATGAGCCATGGACTTATCGCGGTCGTACCAAAATTTCCTTTCCAAGAATTGGTGAGTGCCCTAATCTCGATTGCGGGAATGTCTTTTGTAGGCATCATGTTCCTGTGTGGTGAGGTTGATCCGGAGGTCATGGAGCACCGGGCAGCAACAGAGCAGGTTGGCAATCGCCACCGCGGCCGTCTTGCCTTTCGGCCTGTGCAGTCCTTGCAGCTCGAGGTGCTTGAGGCGGCAGAGCGTCTCCGACAGGAGCTCGACCCGCCTGGTTAACCGTTTTAGAATGCTATTTAGGGTGCAGCCTTAATAAACGCACATGATCTATCTTTCTTTCTTCCTGTGTAGGTCCGGATTGAATATCAACACCTCCGCAAAATCATTTTAGAGACAAAAGAAACCATCTATAATGACACATGCATGTATCGTCAAAACCTCCAGGGGAAGAAAGCAGATTTCTCACCTTAGGTGAAGAGAGAGAAAGAGAGAGACCTTAGGATTGACACATTCAAATGCATTGAGTTCGTGTCAGCACTGAGGCCACCGTCAACGAGGATGGGAAGGAGGATATGTGCAACACAGACGGAACCTATTTGGGGTCTTCAGCCATGGTTATTATGTTAGGGACATGTGGTATTTTCTTCTCTTGTTGCAATGCACGGGCTCTTTTGCTACCATATTATGTATTATTAGCATGCGTATTATTTTCTCAAACCCTTCCATATAAAATAATTAGTTGCATGTGTATTTTTTTGCTCAAACCCTTCCATATCAATACTTAGTTGCATGGGTATTCTTTTTTATTTCTAATTTTTTTTCATCGCCATAAATTTTTTCGCTGGCACTATTTTTTTGGCACTCACACTAGCTAGTTGTACATGCATCAACATGCATCATCACGACAACATCGACCTCATCATTTATGATGTCATGACTAAATCGACACGATGTTAATATACTACACGCATACATACATGACAATTTTTTCTCGCACAAGCATGGCAATTATACTTAAAACACCATGGCAAATCTTAGTATGCATTTGCCATGGCAATTTTCTTTCTGTGTTTTGACATGCACAACAATTTTTTTAAAAATTTAGTATACACAACAAGACATTCTGTACATGGCAATTTACATTTTTTGGCATGGCAAACTTACCTATATTGCCATGGAAATTTTACATTATTATACATGGCAAATTTAGTTTTAAAATCTCATGCCATATTTTTTTAATTTTAATTTTTTGACACGGCATTTTTACTTTTATGGACAATGTGAAATATAGCTTATACAACATGGCAACTTTACACTTCTTTTGGACCATGACATGTTTCATTGCTTTTCAACCATGGCACAGTTTACTTTTTAATTTTTCCACATCAAATTTACCTTCATTTTACCAATGGAAATTTACTTGAACATCGTGGCAAGTTTAATTTAGGCGCTCATGGCAAAAAAAAAATTGTCGACATTGGCAAATTTAATATACATCCGTGGCAAATCTGAGTCATTCAAGGGAATTTTCCGCCTTCATGGGACCATGATAAATTTTCTTATCAAAACACAACAATTGTTAATTAACAACATTTTTGTACATTTTTTGTGTTCTGCATGTATAGCAATTTTTAATCCACAATATTTTGTCTTCACTTACATAATAAATTTACCTTACAATTTTAATCTTTCTTTGGCTCCATGTATGTACAGATGGAAGTTGCCACGACTTTTTCCTTTTGGGTCATTGCAAAAAAAAACTTATTACCCATGGCAATTTTCTTGTTTTTAAAGTTGATGACATTTTTTCTCAGTACAGCAAAAATTGGGCTTTTATTTGTCATAGAAAAAATCTCGTCTTTTCTTTTTGTTTAACTTTTGGCTTTTTTCCAATTAGTTTTTATAGGGATAAGTCCTGTAGGTATGGACGTTGAGGAGGCGTTTAGGCTGTGGGGGTTTCCCTATCGAACGAAATCAATCGTCAGTGAGTAATGATCATACCGAAGGTTTCGTTCGGTCTGGCCCCTCCCCGGGCCGAACATTTGGCCAATATCGGTGTCCTATATTTTTGGAACATCCACACCTTCCACATAATTTCGTTTATTTGAATGGTTTCCAGTAAGTAATCGCATCATGATCAGAAGCATATTTGACATATTTGTATCAAACTTACTCGCAGAAAAAAAGTATTGCTCTCTCTGTCTCGAATACTTGTCTTGCATTTGTCTAGATACACATGCATTTAAATATGTTTTAGTGTTAAATACATCCGTAGATAGACAAATCTTTTAGGATGAAGGTAATACTACTTAACATCGTTTCCATTGATTTAAAAGTATCACTGAACATATTTATTTTTAGATGAAAATCGTGTACACACATACATTGATTTCCAGGGATATATATCGTACAATTTAGCAAGTATTTAAGCTGTCGGCGATCTTGACCAGAGCATCACAGAGCTCCCTAGGCCTCGAGCTCATGATGGCGTGGTCAGCTCCCGCGATCTCCTCGACCTCCGTGCCGGGGCTCAACAACACCATCCAACGCTGCATCTCCTCGGTGCTGGAGCCATCAGCCTTGGCTACCACGTATACCTTCTTCACCGACCCGTAGTTGGTATCGGTGAGCAGGCTTGCATCCTTCATCACCGGATCCTCCATGAACAGGTTTCCCGGTCTCACCAACATTTTTGCCAGGGCCAAATCCTGCATCAACATTGTGAATTGAATCACATAATGGGTCTACAGAAAGTGGATAAGGCGAAGAGTTAATTGACTTAGTATATTTATTTTTACGAATATTTGGAGAATCATGTTGTTGAGATTAGTTCATTATGGGAGATCAATAGGATGTTAAGTCGTGTTGTGCACCTCAGGTGAACTTTGCTGGTAGTACTTGCGTGCTAAGAAGTTTGGGCCCATTATCATTGCAACCCCTGCACCGTGGTTGTTATTGATTGGCAGCATCTTGCAGTCCATGAGTCCTTCCGATGATGTTCTTCGCATGAACTAATTGCATCAACACAAGATAAGTTAAACATTAGCATTAATATTGGAGTTACAGAGTCAGAGACCAACCTTTTATATTCCAACAAAAAATTGGTTCATATAACCTCCTAGAAACATTTATAATTTGATTACCTATAAAGTTTATTAGTACTCATTCCGTTCTAAATTAGTTGTCTTAGATTTGTCTAGATACATATGTATCTCAACATATTTAGATACGATTTGTCTAGATACAGATGTATCTCAACATATTTAGATACATTTTTATCTAGACAAATCTAAAATAACTAAATTTTTTTGAACACTAAAATAACTAATTGGGGATAGAGGTATTATTAGATACTTAAAAAATGTACATATTCATTTTGGAATACACTACCTCCATTTGATATTATTTCTCTTAAATTTTTCTACATATGGTTGTATATAGACATGTTTTAGTATTAGATACATCCATATCTAGAATTATGTAAGACAACTAATTTATGGAGGTAATATTTTCGTGGTGTTGTAATTTTATTGACTATTATATAATATACATATGTTACAACAGAAACTTGTTGTTAAAGTTATATTGGAAACATATCAAATTTTGTATATATTCGACTAAGACGAGCTTGCCGGCCTCACCAACATACGTGACTCGTACATATAGTGGATATCTTGGTCAACACTCAACAAAGATTCACCCGCAAAAAAAACACTCAACAGAGATTCTGTCACAAATACTCCCTCCGTCTCAAAATTCTTGTCTTAGATTTGTCTAGATACGGATGTATCTAAACGTAACTAGATACATCCGTATTTAGACAAATCTAAGACAAGAATTTTGGGACGGAGGGAGTAGAAAAGAAGAAGAAAAAAGCACTCAACAGAGAATAAGAAAAAGAAAACCATAAACAATTGACATACCTCCTCGGTGGTGACGCCCATGTGCTTGCCAACGCACGGCATCCCGGCGGCTGCGAACACGGCCGCGGCGACCTTGCCGGGGAACCTCTCCATGGCTAGCGCCAAGCTGAGCCCGCCGTGGCTGTGCCCAACCAGAATCAGCCTCTCGCCGCCACCCTCTGGCGCCGCGGCCACTGCGTCAAGCAGAGGTTGGGAGTACTCCTCGAACGAGTGCACCTCATCGATTCGCGCCGGGTGAGCGCCGGACGCGGCGAGGTCGACCACCGTGACACGGCGCCCCGCTGCCTGAAGCGCCGCGACCACCTTGTACCAACACCAGGCCCCGTGGCAGAGGCCGTGCACCAGGATGAAATGGTTCATCACGCTTGTGTTGCTCTGGGTGCTCTCCATTTCTTGCGTAAGACCTGTTTGGTTTTGTGTTGGATGTTTGTTGCCGCGTACACGGCCTGATATTTATAGTGCACATTGGCGTTGATCGCACGCTTATCGGTTATCACTATCAGCTTCTGCTGCAAGAAAAATGTGACGACTTGTTTTTTGGATGCTCGTGCCATGGGTACTAAATTGCATCAGATCAACTTGATCAGCAAGATTGGTAGACGAGCCACGAGAGTTCGACTGGTGGTGACGCAACGCATATATAAACTCTATTGAAAATTGGTAAATGTTTGTAGGCGGCCGAGCCTGCGTCGTTGGATAGTTAGCGATCGTTGCGTCCGTGTTACACTACACCACCTCATCCACACGCCCAGCTAGCCGTCCCTTCTTTCTCGTTCCTTATCTCGAACGAAGACTAGGGCAACTGGCACCTCGTTTTCTTCTCCCCGCACGGTGTCTAATCTTGACTCCCCAAACTTTCTCTTTTGAGCCGCCGCCGTCGGTTTTGAAGGCCCAACCGGCCGCCCTGCTGCTGCCGGCCACCTCCGCCCAAGCAGAGGGGCCGCACGACTGTTGGTAGTCGGCCACCGCCGCCCAAGCTGGCGATGCTGACCGGTGCCCTGGGAGCTGTGCGCACCCGTGCTACAACCAGCAGGCGGCGGTGCTGGGACCAGCGCACCGCACTTTTGCGGCCAGCAAGCGATGGTGCGACAGAGGGCGAGACGTGCAGTTGTGGGGGAGCACACCCAGCCTGTTCGAGCTCCACCACTCGCCGTTTGCAACTCTACTGTAGCCGGTTGCAGTTCTGACATGACACTAGCCGGTTCCAGCTTCGCCCAAACGGATGCAGCTCCACCACTCGCAGGTTCCAGTTTTTCCCCTTGCCGGATGCAGCTCTATTCCTTGCCGGTTGTAGCTCCTCCACTGGCCGGTTCCAGCTTCGGCGTCGAGCACCGCTATACGCTAGCGAGCTGTGCTGCGACCAGCAGCGAGCGGTGCTGGAACCGGTGTTTACGGTGCTGGAACCGGTGCATGGGAAAGCTGGAACCAGAGGTCCGCCGTTCTGGCGCAAGCAAGGCTTTTTGCTGCAAGCCAGGGTGCCGTGCTGGAACCGACAATGCCCCATGCTGGGACCGGTGGCTATCTAGTGTGTGCTGTAACCGGCGGCAAAAGTGATACAAATCGATGAGACTATGTGCAGGGACCGACCGCCGGAGCTGCATCCAGTGACACAAATTGCTACATCCTGCGACTGGCGGCGGTCACCACCGGAGTTGCGGCCGTCGCACACCGGAGCTGCAAGTGTCTTTTTTTTTTTTGCTGGGATGCAAGTGCCACCACCGGAGATAAGCGTTGCCACCGAAGCTGCATTCGCAGGCAAAAGCTACTGCATGCGTGGAGCCGGCAATAAACGCAGGAGACGAAGACGGCAAGGGCGACCGGCGGCGAGGGTGGCGACCGGAGATGCTTTGAGGCCGTCAACTAGGAACCGCGTGAACCCGGAACGAGTGAACCTAGAGAACCAGGAAATCGAGTGAGCTACTCACCCTGGTTATTGGTCTGGCCCATCAGTGGGTGGCGCGCGGCCGCTCCTTCAATAAGTAGCGCCTACCACAATAGGTAGGCCCATGCAAGGCAGTTGCAGCGGAGCTTCTAGTCGATTTTTTATTTTGGTCTCCTTGACAGGTTTTTAGTTTTCAATTTCTTTGTTTTTTTATTTTTCTTAAAGGCAGACTTCTTTTCGAATTCAGGAGCCTTTTCTCAAATTTTGTGAATTTTTAGCGATCTTTTTTCTAAACCATAAACTATTTTTTATGAAGTTATCAATTTCATGATTTTCTATAGTTATATGAAGGCTTTTCAAATTCATAAAGTTTATCATTTTCATAGATTTTTTCAAATTCATGAACTTATTCAAACTCATGGACTCTTTTTTATTCTTTTTTAACTTTTTTTAAAAAGTCAATGTTCAACGGTGCCATTAGTGAACAGCCGAACGGTCAACTAGGAACCGAGCGAACAAGGGAACAAGTGAACCAAGAGAGCTGCGCGCCTGTCTATTGGGCCGACCTATGAGCGGGCGGCGGGCGAGCGCTCCTTCAATAACTGGCACCGATCGCAATAGGAAGGCTCATCTAAGAAAGTTCAGCGCAGAAGCTCAACCTGGTTTTGGGAAGCTTCTAGATGGTTTCTTTTTCTTTTTGTCGTCTTGGTTTCCTGGACCGTTATTTTTTTTCATTTTTTTCTTTTCATGCTCAAATGCACATCCTTTTTCAAATTCATCAACTCTTTCTCAATTTTGTGGTTTTTTTTTAAAAATTATCAAACTTTTTACAAATTTTGTGACCTATTTTTTGAATTTCATGAAGAAATCAAATCCGCAAGCTCTTAGTTATGAACATTTTTCAGTTTCATGGTTTTTTTTACAATTTTATGAAGATTTTTCAAATTCATGAACTTTTTCATTTTTGTACATTTTTTCTCAAATTCCTAAACTTTTTACAAACTCACAATTTTTTTTGGTGTTTTTTCAAGTCAATGTTTAACCATGCCACTAGTGAACGTTTGGCCGGTCAACTAGAAACCGAGCAAAAAAGGGAATGAGTGAACCAGGGAAGCCGAGCAATCTCTCACCCTGTTTATGGGGCCGACCCACGAGAAGGGTGCCAATTAGGAGCACTCATGGCCTTCATTCTCCTTCACCTAGACTTAAGTTCATGCCTAGAAGATAGTCGCAACAAAGAATAGGGTGTGGTCCACGGCTTCTCCCGTCATACACTTCTTTGCACCAATGTCAAGTTCATGCCTAGAAGATAGTCGCAACAAAGAATTCAGGTAACTAGGGGCATCTCTGGACGACCCCTTATCCATTAGAGGAGTAAATGGCTGAGTATCTTTAGAGGAGTGAAATTACTCCTGTAAAGGTGGGTGACCCTTGCCGATCCCCTACATTTGGAGTAGTAATTTTTATGTCAACTTTTTTAGCATAGCCGACTTGAACTTCAAACAATTGCAGATTATATGATCAAATCATTCGAATATTTTGAAATAAACATGCATAACATATAAACTGTTAATAAGCATATGGTTTCACGGATTAAGATATTCAAATTTAAACATGCATAGTTCATCGAAAAGGAACCACATCGAAAAAGGTTGATCTAAAATCAGCACAACATAGCATATTTTATGTCGCCGATCGATCCCAACCAAAGACATGCACGACCATCCTTGCCAAAGAAATTACCGCCAACATCACCACCCCCGTACACACTGGCACGGCCATCATCATCACCACCACCACCACCATCCATACGACTACCACCATCACCACCACCACTGTACACACGGCCACCGCCACCACGACCATTCCGAAGAAACACCTCCGTTTGGGTTAAGATTTCCCTATGGGTGAGCTCCCAAAATTTCTTTACGGCATCATCCATTGTGGTTGGGTTCATGAACATGATAGAACGGTCCTCGGCTTTATTTGCATTCTGACTTCAGTGGTATCGAAACCTTGCTCCTCATGAACGTACTCGATAGGGTCCTCGGACTCGAACTCGTCCCCCGGTACTACCCACAAGAAAGAGCAATCATACAATAAACAAACAAGGCATGGCAATGAACATATTCTACATACAATTCTATCATGAATGCATATGAAGAATGTTAGGAAAGGAGCTACGGTTCTACCGGAATGAGGGACACGCCAATGGGAAGGAATCGGTGGAGACAAGATGGGTATGGGAAAAATCTTGATAAACCAAGCATGCCACTGGAAAGATTGGGAGATTTCGGTTGAAATCGATATAAAGATCATCGAAAACGGATGCACGAAGCTCAAACGGTGAGCAAAACAATATGCTACGCAAACCTGTCCATAACAGCAACATGGAAATTTGGATGCAACATTTAAATATGATGCGGAACTCAAACAAGGGAACAAATGACATGGAATGATAGTACTGGTAAAGCATGGCAAAACAAGTTTACTAATCATGTTGAAATTAGTTATAGATTAGTGGGAACCAATGAGACAAACATAGGGGACGGCACTGAGCTTCAGTGGGAGTTTGGCGAGGATCATGGGCGTTTCTACGTCTCGTTTTCGGACGATCAGTAGTTGCCCTAGTCGGGTTATCCGGGGATTGTAGCAGGGTGGTGTTTTCTCGTTTATCTTGTCCGTAGTCGGATTCTATATATATGTTATGGATGATTTGTATGATGATCATCATATTTATGCTATTTTGGGGAAAGTGTATGCCTTGATCTCGTGTTCTGTCTATTCTTCGGTTGTATGTATTTGTATGCTACCTTGCTAAGCAATCCAAAACAGGATTCTGCCGTGATCTCGAATTCATCACGAGATCGTGATAGAGTTTCGTCTTAACAACAACAGCAACAACAACAACAACAACAACAACAATAACAACAACGACAACGAGGCGGCGGCGGCGGCAACAGCGACGACGACGACGGCGCGGACGGCGGCGGCGACAGCGACGACGACGACGACAACCACCACCACCACCACAACTGTTGGGGAACGTAGTAATTTCAAAAAAATTCCTACGCACACACAAGATCATGGTGACGCACAGCAACGGGAGGGAAGAGTGTGTTCACGTACCCTCGCAGACCGAATGTGGAAGCGTTAGCACAACGCGGTTGATGTAGTCGTACGTCTTCACGATCCGACCGATCCAAGTACCGAACGCATGGCACCTCCGAGTTCTGCACATGTTCAACTCGATGACGTCCCACGAGCTCCGATCCAACAAAGCTTCATAGGAGAGTTTCGTCAGCACGACGGCGTGGTGACGGTGATGATGATGCTACTGATGCGGGGCTTCGCCTAAGCACCGCTACGATATGATCGAGGTGGATTATGGTGGAGGGGGGCACCGCTCACGGCTAAGAGATCAATGATCAATTGTTGTGTCTATGGGGTGCCCTCCTGCCCCGTATATAAAGGAGCAAGAGGAGGAGGCGGCCGGCCAGGGATAGGCGCGCCAAGAGGGGGAGTCCTACTCCCACTAGGAGTAGGACTCCTCCTTTTCCTAGTAGGAGTAGGAGAGGGGGAAGGAAAGGGAGAGGAGGAGAAGGAAAGAGGGGGCCGGCCCCGCTTGCCCTAAACCAATTCGGTTTGGGCCTTGGGGGGGCGCCCCACACCCTCCTTGCTGCCCTCTATTTCCACTAAGGCCCATGTAGGCCCATTAAGCCCCCCCTCGGGGGGGGGGGCAGTAACCCCCCGGTACTCCGGTATATATCCGAAACCTTTTCGGTGTCCGAACATAGTCGTCCAATATATCGATCTTTATGTCTCGAGCATTTCGAGACTCCTCGTCATGTCCGTGATCATATCCGGGACTCCAAACTACCTTCGGTACATCAAAACACAAAAACTCATAATAACGATCGTCACCGAACTTTAAGCGTGCGGACCCTACGGGTTTGTGAACTATGTAGACATGACTGAGACACATCTCCGGTCAATAACCAATAGAGGAACATGGATGCTCATATTGGCTCCCACATATTCTACCAAGATCTTTATCGGTCAAACCGCATAACAACATACGTTGTTCCCTTTGTCATCGGTATGTTACTTGCCCGAGATTCGATCGTCGGTATATTAATACCTAGTTCAATCTCATTACCGGCAAGTCTCTTTACTCGTTCCGTAATACATCATCCCGCAACTAACTCATGAGTTACAATGCTTGCAAGGCTTTATAGTGATGTGGATTACTGAGTGGGCCCAGAGATACCTCTCCGACAATCGGAGTGACAAATCCTAATCTCGAAATACGCCAACTCAACAAGTACCTTCGGAGACACATGCAGAGCACCTTTATAATCAACTAGTTACGTTGTGACGTTTGGTAGCACACAAAGTGTTCCTCCGGTAAACGGGAGTTGCATAATCTCATAGTCATAGGAACATGTATAAGTCATGAAGAAAGCAATAGCAACATACTAAACGATCAAGTGCTAAGCTAACGGAATGGGTCAAGTCAATCACATAATTCTCCTAATGATGTGATCCCGTTAATCAAATGACAACTCATGTCTATGGCTAGGAAACATAACCATCTTTGATCAACGAGCTAGTCAAGTAGAGGCATACTAGTGACACTCTGTTTGTCTATGTATTCACACATGTATCATGTTTCTGGTTAATACAATTCTAGCATGAATAATAAACATTTATCATGATATAAGGAAATAAATAATAACTTTATTATTGCCTCTAGGGCACAACAACAACAATAATAAACATTCATCGGCCGCAAGCGATCACCGCACAATGTATAGGCCAAAATGCAAAATACAATATTTTTTTACCTTGATGGCATTTCATCGACCACTTGGCAAACACGGCCCTTGTTGCCGGCAGCGCGGTCGGACACGCCAGAGCAATGGCCGCGGACGGTGCCCGAGGTGCCAGGTCGAGGCAACGAAGCTGCTTTCGTAATCTACTTCTTCGACGCTTCCACGACGAGGGCTGATGAGGTGGTGTCGGCTTCCTTTCCCTTTTGCCAGCAGCAAGAGTAGTGGGAGGGTGGCCTATCGTCACCGGAGACGTGTTGGCCACCCCGCCAAGCTTGGTACCAACGGTAGACACTGGATAAGATTTTTGTCCCCAATCTTTTTTTTGGGTGCGGGGGTCCCTTGCGGCAGCGACGTGCTAGCGGCGGTGGCCGGCAGGGTGCCGGAAGGGTTGTGCCGATCCATTCCAACCGCATCTGTGGTCATCGGTGGCGACGGTGATGAGTTCCATGGGGGTGGCGGGAAGGGGTGGCCGTGCGCGGGGGCTAAGGGGGTGTAAAAATCTTTTACTCGGCCGCGCCGAGGTCGAGTATATTTAGGAGACTTGGGCCAACTTTTCGGCTAGAGGAGTAAATTGTTTACTTCACTAAAAGTTTAGGACTTCGGCTAGTTTCCGGTGAGAGGAGTAGATTGGAAAAAAAATCCTCTAACCAATTTGCCAACCTTTTGGAGTATCAACTTTAATTTGCCAACCTTCTGTTCATGCGAAAATGCTAAACCTATGTAAAGGCGTACGTAAGGTTACGTGACTTTCCAGCCCTAATCAATCCCCCCTTTTCTGGTTCATCCAATGAAAAGTTGTCCCTTAACCCATTACATAGATCACGTAAAATCCCTTACGTAGGTGTAGTATTGCCTTTTTCACGAGACTTTGAGGGGGTGTTTGTTTTCATGGACTTTTTGGTGTAGAGACTAGAAAAAATCTCTCTTAAATACTTTTTAACCAAACAGGAGGGACTACTAGGGACTAAAAGTTGCTTTTTGGGACTAAATGAAGAAGACTCTCAAGGAGAGTCCTTTTTGGGACTTTTTGGGACTTTTTCAACAATGCCCCTCCCTGCACCCATTGCCCCGCCGCCTCATGGAGTTGACTAGGGGTAACATGGTCTTTTACATATCATTTAATAACCTCCAGGGAGGGACTAGGGACCTTTTAGTCCCGAAAACAAATAGGGAGGGACTTTTTAGGGACTAGGGATTTTTTAGTTGGGACTAGAAAAAGTCCTAGGACTTATGAACCAAACAGGGCCTGAAATCTTTGTATGGACCCCATATTGATTTGACCCAGAGGCTCTTGCTGCACTTATAGGCATGCTAATGAATAGCCCGCCTCCTTTCGTACAGAGGCCTAACCCCATGATGCACTTGTTGGAAGATGAGCTGGAGATAGATCGAATTTTAATCTTCTTGTTTTTTTTTCTTTGTACAGAACATGCATTGCATAAGAAAAACTGCAATGCTTACAATTATGAATAAGGTTACAGCATGTGTTTCTGAAAAAAGCTCAGGACAGATCCAACTTTAATCTCTTTTGTTCTCTCTCTCTCTCTCTCCTGAGAACATGCATTGTACATGAAAAGACTGTCTAAACAACATGCTAAATGTCTTTTGTCTTCTCTAGAGAACATTTTCTTCTTCTTAATGCAGTGCGTAAGAAAAAATGTCAATCGTATGAACTACGTGCCCTTTCGTGATACGATCTTTAATGAAAATTGGAGCTTGGCTCACATACAAAGACTAGAAAGATTTCCTCCTCTTCCTCCTCATAACCCGACAGCTCCGGCGAATATGGAGGAAGGCCTGCAGCGAAACGAGTAGCCTGATACGTCTCCGTCCTATCTATAATTTTTGATTGTTCCATGCCAATATTATTCAACTTTCATATACTTTTTGGCAATTTTTTATATTATTTTTGGGACTAACATATCTTATATACCTAAGAGATTGATCCCCACTAACCTATTTATCTTAACATGCAAGCATGCCACATCACCATACAATTATAGATGGGATAAGGCCCACCATAACATACAACTATGCATGATAAAGACCCACCACCACATGCAACCATGCATGGGAAAATAATTATCATTCTATTGTTCAACTTAAATTCAATAAATATTTTATCACATATAATAAGTCATATGCATGTTTAATTTTGGTTCATGTGTTGTTAATCTAAAAATTTATATTTCACACAATCTAATCTTATTGAAATATATTGCAACCAATTCCCGCAGCAACGCGCGGGGCATCATCTAGTTGATCCAGTGCCCGGTGTCAGTTCCTGTCTGTTGCATGTTTTTGGTTTCGTAGAATATCCATATCAAACGGAGTCCAAACGGGATAAAAACGGATGGAGCTTATTTTTGGAAAATATGGAAAATTCGGAAGGAAAATCAATGCGAACCAGTGCCCGAGGTGGTCACGAGGCAGGCCCCCCCCCCTTAGGGCGCGCCCCTACCCTCGTGAGCCCACCGTAAGGCGGTTGACGCTCTTCTTTTGCTGCAAGAAAGCTAATATTCAGACAAAAATCACGACGAAGGTTTCAGGCCAATCGGAATTACAGATCTCCATATATATACGAAACGGTGAAACAGAGCCAGGAAAGAAAAGCAGAACCAGAGAGAAACAGAGAGATAGATCCAATCTCGGAGGGGCTCTCCCCCCTCCCACGCCATGGGAGCCAAGGACCAGAGGGGAAACCCTTCTCCCATCTAGGAAGGAGGTCAAGGAAGAAGAAGAAGGGGGGCCCTCCCCCCCCTTGCTTCCGGTGGCGCCGGAGTGCCGCCGTGGCCATCATCATCACTGCCATCTTCACCAACAACTTCACCGCCATCATCACCAACTCTTCCCCCCTCTATGCAGCGGTGTAACCTCTCTCTTACCCGATGTAATCTCTATTTAAACATGGTGCTCAAAGCTATATATTATTTCCCAATGATGTATGGCTATCCTATGATGTTTGAGTAGATCTGTTTTGTCCTAATGGCTATTTGATGATCGTGATTGGTTTGAGTTGTATGTTTTATTATTGATGATGTCCTATGGTGCTCTCCATGTCGCGCAAGCGTGAGGTATTCCCGTTGTAGGGTATGCAATATGCTTATGATTTGCTTATGGTGGGTGGCGTGAGTGACAGAAGCACAGACCCGAGTAAGTAGGTTGTTTGCGTATGGGATAAAGGGGACTTGATACTTTAATGCTATGGTTGGGTTTTACCTTAATGAATCTTTAGTAGTTGCGGATGCTTGCTAGAGTTCCAATCATAAGTGCATATGATCCAAGTAGAGAAAGTATGTTAGCTTATGCCTCTCCCTCAAATAAAATTGCAATAATGATTACCGGTCTAGTTATCGATTGCCTAGGGACAAATAACCTTCTTGTTGACAAAAGCTCTCTACTAAAACTAATTTAATTGTGTCTTTATCTAAACAACCCCTAGATTTTATTTTCGTGTTCTTTACTTTCTTACAAGCTTATCCAAATACACCTACAAAGTACTTCTAGTTTCATACTTGTTTCCGGTAAAGCGAACGTCAAGCGTGCGTAGAGTTGTATCGGTGGTCGATAGAACTTGAGGGAATATTTGTTCTACCTTTAGCTCCTCGTTGGGTTCGACACTTACTTATCGAAAGAGGCTGCAATTGATCCCCTATACTTGTGGGTTATCATAGCCCACCTCGTGTGAATTTGTTCCAGGCTTCCAGCAGTTGCAGCCTCTGCTCCGAAGTGAGTATGGCATAGGTGGTGATCCGGCACCTCGGCATGGTGCGGCGGGTGCATTGGAAGTCGAGGCTGCGAATAGGAGAAAGGGGAAAATTGAGCAGATAGGGTTTCGGCTGCCGCTGTCCGGCTTAAGTAGGCGACCTCCTCCCTTGGGCGGCATGCCGGAGCAGTGCCACGCGGCATGGAGCAGAGAAGGCGCCCGCCAGACCATGGATCTCTCGGCGTCCCCATGTGGGCCATATCCATCAGTCCTACGTGGCGGGCATGCCCGGGCGCGTCCCGGCCTCCCCCACCCTAGATATGGGGAAGCCTGGTTTGGGTGGTCAAAGCTCGTCCAGACACTGACCGGGCAGCCCGCCCGGGTGTTTGGGGCAGTTATGGGTAATCCGATTGTTGATGCTCTTACTGCACTTATAGGTATGCTAATGAATAACCCGCCTCCTTTGGTACAGAGGCATAATCCCCTCTTGCACTGGTTGGAAGATGAGTTGAAGATAGATCCTACTTTGATCCTCCTTTCTTCTTTTTTTCTGTAGAGACTATGCATTTTATAAGAACTGTAATATTTGTAATTATGAATAAAGTTATAGGTGTTTCTAAAAAAGGGACTCCTACGCGTCGGCCGGCGGATCTTTTAAAAAGATCCGCCGCCTTGTGAGCCGTCTGATATGATAAATCAATGGAGGCACATTTTTCTCTACTTCACAACAGAGACCTTATTCCAGAAACACTTGTAACACAGATTGGCTTGTGGATTTTTTTTGCAACATAGGTTATGTTGTGGGAATTTTTTTGCAACATAGCTCGTGTTGCGTAATTTATTTTTTGTCTCCATTTTTTCCAACAAAGGTATTGTTACAGAAAAACTTTGGAACTGAGGTGATGTTGTTGATTTTTTTATTTGTCTTCACCTTTATATGGTGGTACGAAAGAAAGTTTTGCAACATGACTAATGTTGCAGAAATCTTCCTTGCAACAAATTGAATGTTGCAAAAAACACCATTGTTGTTCGCCATGAGCTCCCGCCGGACGGTGGTGAGGGGGAGTGGCGCCGCCCATCCCTGCCATCTCGTCGCCACTGACGTGCACCCACCGGACGGTGGTGAGGGAGGAGAGGCGCCGCTCGTCCCCCCATCGCGCCCCCTCGACGAGCGACAGACCTTCGACTGCTTGCTTCGTCACCATCCTTCTCACCGGCTAGATGTACGCCATTGATATGCACTTGTATACGGGGGAGAGAGATTGAAAAAGAAATAAGATGATGGAGAGAGACAAAGAGATAAGACGTGGGTGGCCACATGTCAAGCAAAGGGACCGACAGATGGTCTACAACATAGCATTTGTTGCGGTTTACTTTCTGAAACAAGTGAGCAGTTGCAGGAATGAGAGTAGCAGTTCCACGTAGATAAGGACAAAGGAGAGATGCAGTGTGCGGGCCTAATCAAGACGCATGGCAAGCATAGGACGCGGCGGACACAAAAGAAAAGATCGGTCGGTTGAACACCAGCTTTTCCCTTCTAAAAAAGCTGAAGACAGACTTTTTTTCTCTCTTTAGGTAAACATGCATTGTATAAGGAAATAAGTAGTACTGTCTAAACAACCATTCTAAATGTATTTGTCTTTTCCAGAGAACATTTTTTACTTCTTAGAGCAGTGCATAAGAAAAGAATGTCGATCGTAAGAACTACATGCCCTTAGGTGATAAGATATTTATTGAAAAGGAGAGCTTGGCTCACATACAAAGACTAGAAAATAACGATTTCCTCTTTAGAAAGCACAACCCTCTCGTAAATAAAGCATATACATATGAAAAATCTCATTCTCTATAGGTATGTCTCTTAAGGGGCAAGACCACAAAGGTAGGCACTTCTAGCTTTGGCTTTTTAGATGATGAATTGGCGATCCATATTTCAACCTTGCGATTCATGTGGTCGAACAACTTTCCGTTTCCGCCATCAATTTGCATTTCTTCAAGAACCATCGCATTTTCGGTGAAGAATTGATCAACTTGAGACCAAAACAGTTGGACTTCTCCCGCCGGAATTGCAGGCCGACTCTCTTGAGTGAGCTTCGCAAGCACTTGAACGAGTGTCGACTCAAACCAGGAATTTCAGAAATTTCATCATATGCAACGCCTAATTCTGGTAAAACTGTGGCCGTCTTGGAATCGCCCAAGTGGTTGAGAACTTGAGATGAGCCATGGACTTATCGCGGTCGTACCAAAATTTCCTTTCCAAGAATTGGCGAGTGCTCTCATCTCGATTGTGCGCATGTCTTTTGTAGGCATTGTGTTCCTGTGTGGTGAGGTTGATCCGGAGGTCATGGAGCACGGGGCAGCAACGGAGCAGGTTGGCGATCGCCACCGTGGCCATCTGGCCTTTCGGCTTATGCACTCCTTGCAGCTCGAGGTGCTTGAGGCGGCAGAACGGCTCCGGCAGGAGGTCGACCCGCCTGGGCTCGCTGCGGATGGCAATGTCCTTGAGATGGTTCAGCCTTAGCTTCATCCTCTTGGTATTAAACTTTAGGGTTTGGAAAACTGTTCGACACCCAATACGGGTGTGGCTATCTCATATATATAGACATATTCAAGCGTACAAATACAAGATTACATACTATATACAGAAGCTACGTAATATTGTCTAACACCCTCCTTCAATCTTAACTGTGGCCTGAAGTACAAAACAAGTTAAGATTGCGCCTACAACCTTCAAACTGAGGTTGTGGAAGTGGCTTCGTGAAGATGTCAGCAAGTTGATCTTTGGAGGAGATAAACTTGATATGAAGAAGCTTCTGTGCAACACGTTCCCTCACAAAGTGATAGTCAACTTCGATGTGCTTGGTACGAGCATGGAAAACTGGATTAGACGAAACATACGTCGCACCAATATTATCATACCAAAGAACCGGTGGCTACTCTTGAGAGACTCCCAACTCTCTCAATAGAGACTGTACCCAAATGAGTTCACTGTGGCATTGGCAACCGCCTTATACTCTACTCCGAGATACTGTGGCCTGCTTGCGCGCAATCCAGGCGATCAAGTTGCGACCAAAGAAGACAGCATAGCCTCCCGTGAATCGCCGGTCATCCGGACTCCCAGCCCAATCTGCATCAGAGAATGCCGAGAGAGCACTCGAAGAGGTAGAGCGAAGATGCAAGTCATACGAGACAGTATGAGAGATATAGCGCAGGATACGCTTCACAGCTGACCAGTGTGAAGTCCGAGGAGCATGAAGATACTGGCACATGCGATTTACCGCATAGGAGATGTCCGGCCATGTGATAGTCAAGTACTGCAGGCCACGAACAATATTGCGGTACTCAGTAGCATCATCTGAAGGAAGCAAAGCACCATCCAAGGCCGATAACCGATCAGTCGCAGACATAGGAGTGGTAGCATGCTTGCACTGCAACATACCAGCACGTCGCAGCAAGTCCAATGAATACTTATGCTGAGTGAGAGCCAGGCCAGCAGGGGACCATGAAACCTCCAGACCAAGGAAGTACTGGAGAGCACCCAGATCCTTAACAGCGAAATGACCACTCAAAGCAGACAGCAGACGATCAGCGGCAGTCACTGAGGAGCTGATAAGAATAATGTCATCAACATAAACCAGTAGGTAGCTAGTAACCTTAGGACGATGGAACATGAATAGAGACGTGTCAGCAGTGGACGGAGCAAATCCAAGACGTCGAAGAACCGAGCCAAGTCGGGCATGCCATGCACGAGGAGCCTGCTTAAGTCCATAAAGCGCCTTAACAAGGCGACACAAATGATGTGGACGAGCAGGATCAACAAAACCTGGAGGTTGCCGCATGTAAACCTCTTCCTCTAAGACCCCATGGAGAAAAGCATTCTGAACATCAAGCTGATGCAGAGACCACCCTTTGGCAACAGCCAAGGACAGAAGCAGACGAATGGTAGTAGGTTTGACAACTAGACTGAAGGTATCCTCATAATCAAGACCATACCGTTGTTTAAACCCTTTGTCCACCAACCGTGCCTTGTAACGCTCAATAGAACCATCAGCATGCTTCTTTACCTTAAATACCCACTTTGAGTCAATGGTGTTGACGCCAGACACAGGGGGAACCAAGCACCAAGTATCGTTCCTCTGTAGCGCCTGAAACTCCTGCTCCATGGCACTGCGCCAATGAGGAATCCGAAGAGCCGCCTGAAAATGCCGAGGCTCAGCAGTGGGGTCAGCATCTGCCTGTGCCATACATGTCGCAATCCACGCAACTGTGCCGTCAGTGCGCTCCTTTGGCCGAACAATACCGCTCTGGCTACGCGTACTAGGACGCACAATAGCAGGAGGCGGCGGAGGTGACGGCGGAGACGGGGTCGATGAAGATGGCAATGACGACGCAGAGCCAGTCGCGCCAGGCGACCAGCATGGCGAGGAAGGCGTGGACGCCGGCTCAGCCAACGCGGGCGGGGACGCCGGCTCGGGCGAAACTGGGTCGGCCAACTCGACCGGCTCGGCCGGCATGTGGCCAGCCCCAAGCTGGACCGAGGTAGCAGGGCCCGACTCGGCCAACCCCGTCAGCAAGCCAGGTGACGGAGCGGCGTCGCGAGCGGGCTTAGCGGACGTCTGAGGGGACGCGGGCGGCTGCTCATCCAGAAGCTCGAGGCGTGCTCCGCGCCCAGTCCCTGCACCATGGTTAGGTAGCAACAAGGGGGTATATGCAGCATCAACAAATTGACCAGGCAAAGGTAAAACAAATTTCTCAGGTGCAGTGGGACTGGTGGAGGTGACTGAAGTGCGTAAAAAGGAAAAACATTCTCATTAAACACCACATCACGTGAGATGTAGACGCGGTTAGAAGGGACATGAAGACACTTGTACCCTTTATGAAGAGAACTATAACCAAGAAACACACACTGTTTAGATCGAAACTCCAACTTGCGTTGGTTGTATGGACAAAGATGTGGCCAACATGCACACCCAAAGACCTTGAGAAACGTATAATCAGGAACTTCATTCAGCAAGAGCTCAAGTGGTGTTTTCATCTGACGGAGTCGTGTAGGGAGTCTGTTAATGAGAAAGCATGCGGTGGAAAATGCATCACTCCAAAACCGGAAAGGAACAGATGTATGAGCAAGCAAAGCAAGACCAGTCTCAACTATATGGCAATGCTTACGCTCAGCTACACCATTTTGCTGATGTGTATGAGGACAAGACACATGATGTGTAATTCCAAACTTATTAAAGAATGCATTGAGGTTGTGATACTCACCCCCAAATCGGATTGCACATGAATGATTTTATGACTGAGCAGACGCTCAACATGCGCTTGGAATTGCAAGAAAACATTAAACACATCAGACTTGCGTTTAAGAAGATAAAGCCAAGTGAATCGACTGTAAGCATCAATGAAACTCACATAGTAATTATGACCACTAACAGAGGTTTGGGCATGGCCCCATACATCTAAAAACACAAGTTCAAGCGGTTTATTGACTACACGACTCGACTCAGAAAAAGGAAGCTGATGACTCTTGCCTTGCTGACAGGCATCACAAACTGCATCAACATGTTTATTAAACACGACTGGAAGCTCATGACGATGAAGTACATGGCGAATGATGGGAGTGGCAGGATGACCAAGACGCGCATGCCAATGTGATGGAGACACATGAACACCGCTGAAAGCACTAGGAGCTGGTGGCACATCAAGTGCATAGAGACCATTATGGCGCAGTCGACCTCTAAGGAGTACGTCCCTCGTGTCCCGGTCCTTAACAAAAAAATGAAAAGGACGAAATTCAGCAAGAACATTGTTATCACGAGTAAGTTTAGGAACTGAAAGTAAACTACGTGAAACAGAGGGAACACGAAGGACATTAAGAAGACGTAATTGTGTGGATCGACGTGTAAGAAGTGAGGCCTGACCAATATGTGAGATGTGCATACCTTCCCCATTAGCGGTGCGAACCTGATCATGTCCACGGTATGGTTCCTGTGTAGAGAGCTAGCCCATCTCACTCGTCAGGTGATTGGTAGCTCCCGTATCCATGTACCAAGATGCGTCAACTGGATAGGAAGGAGTATGGCCCTGCTCATGACTCGTCAGGGCAGTCTGCTTCTCATTACCCTTGCCATTGTTCCCGATCCCCAAGAAATCCTGCTTGAAGCGGCGATGACAACGGGAAGCAAGGTGACCATCAAGACCACATAGCTGGCAAGGGACCTGAGCACCACATGAGGGACAACAGGCACGAACACGGCCACCTACGGATGTCGTGGAGTTCCGTGGGTTGGGCGCGGGCGGCGGAGGTTTTTCGCTAGTTGGCGGCTTGTGGGGCTTGCCCTTGCCACGCGTTGCAGCGTTGGCGGAAGGAAAGATCGGCGTAGAGCGGCGAGCCTGGATGCGTTGTTCCGTAGCGAGGAGACGCGCGTACAACTCACGCGGCTGGATAGGAGTGTCACGACCATTGATATTCTCCACCAAATTATCATAATCTTCACTCAGTCCATTGAGCACATAAGAGGTGAACTCCTCCGGACCAAGAGCCTTCCCAATGGAGGCAAGTATGTCAGCCATACCCGTCACCTTGTTGAAGTAGTCGGTGACGGTGAGATCATGAAGTTTCACCTCCCCAAGCGCAGTGCGGATGGCATGAGTCTGCGCCTGAGACTGCGAAGCAAAGCTGGTATGAAGGGTCGTCCATGCGTCCCGAGACGTAGCGGCGAAGATGACCAGTGACGAGACCCCCTCCGTAAGAGAGGACTGGATGGCAGATAGGATGGCTTGATCCTGAGCCACCCACGCATGATGCCCCGGGTGGTATGGCGGGGGGCACGGCAGAGTGCCATCAACAAAGCCCTCCAAGTAGCGACTGCGAAGAAGTGGCAACACCTGAGCACGCCACGATAGATAGTTATCCGTCGTCAGCTTCACCGGGATGAGATGCACAAAATAGAACGGTGCATTAGGTACACCATGATCCGAAGACGGCGACGGCGCATAAAAGCCAGGTGAAGGACCACTCGGTAGCACGAAGGAGGCCACCAGCTCCGTCGATGGACCACCGTAGGACGCCCCGTATGAAGAAGACGCGGTCACTGACGCTGTCGGGTAGGCGTAAGCCAACGGAGCAGAGGGACCATAGGATGGCTGTAGCACAGATGAAGGCGGCCATGAAATGGCAGCGGCGGCGCCGTAGAAGCCGGTCGCTGGCTGTTGTTGGACGTCATGGGACGAGGGCAGCTGGTGCTGGGCGCCGTAGGACGCAGCTGCCTGCGGGTTTTGCTGCTATTGCTGGACGGCGTAGAAGCCAGGCGCCGGCTGTTGCTGCTGAGGCTGGCCATCACGGGACAAGAGCGGCTGGTGTTGAGTGCCATAGGACGCGGCCGCCTGATGCATCTGGTGCATATGATGATGCGTTGTTGGCTGATGCATGTGCCCTCATGGGACAAGAGCGGCTGTAGCTGCCGTGGGTGCCGTACAATACGTAGCTGGTCCGCCGTATGCATGCGGGAGATGGAGAAGGCCAGGAGGTGCGACGGCGCCATAGGGCAGTGGCGGCGCGGCGGCGTTGTAGGAGCCAGACGCCGGCTGGGCGGTGACGTCGCTGAGACACGGGGACCGCAGGACGGCACCGGCCGGGGCGGCAGCAGCCATGGAGACGGCGACCAGGGGGATCAGCGGCCGAGACGCAGAGAATGGGGAGGCCGGCGCGATTGGAGCAGCGACGCAGGGGCTTGCGGCCGGAGCGACGGAAGTTGAGGCAGCCGGGGCAGATGCCATCGGGGACGGCGGAGGGCGATCGGGACAGCGATCGAGACAGGCGGAAGCGATCGATCAATCCTAAACTGATACCATATTAAACGTTAGGGTTTTGGAAAACTACTCGACACCCAATACGGGTGTGGCAGTGTGGCTATCTCATATATATATAGACATATGTCAAGCGTACAAATACAAGATTACATACTATATATAAAAGCTACGTAATATTGTCTGACACTTGGTGCTGGTGAAGCTCCCAACGAATTGCCAGAAGGTGGCAAGGTCGCGGCCTGGATCCTTCTGCCAACTGTACCTCGTGTTGTCGTTCGGGAGAAAATGCAGGTCCACTTGGTCCAACTCCGGCGGCTGTGGAGTGAATGTGAAGGACCGGGGAATCCCCATGTACCTGAATCGACGCAGCCTCGGTGCGTCGATCTCCATCCCATGTACCTGAACGGGCTGCTCACTATAGCCGTATCCGTATGAATGGCGCCCGTGGCTCTTCTTCTGCTCCCACCTGCACCTGTCGAGCACGAGCACAGTGGCCGCCGGGCATCGGAGGCGCCGTGGTAAGGCTTCTTTCACGGGTGCAGCTTTTTTGGGCGGCGGGGAACTGTAATCGCTCCTTTCCGAGGCGCTAAAAACATCTTCGTCGCCGTCGCTTTCTGGAAGTGCGTCGTTGTTACCATCGCCATCTGGAGGTGCGTCCTCCTCATCTTCGCTTTCTGGAGCAGCGTCATCCATGTCGTCGCTTTGTGAAGGTGTGTCGTCGTCACCCTCGCCTTCTAGAGGTGAGTCCTCCTCATCGTCGCTTTCTGGAGCAGCGTCATCCATGTCGTCGCTTTGTGAAGGTGTGTCGTCGTCACCGTCGCCTTCTGGAGGTGCGTCCTCCTCATCGTTGCTTTCTGAAGCAGCGTCATCCATGTCATCGCTTTGTGAAGGTGTGTCGTCGTCATCGTCGCTTGGTAGATCAGGGGCGTCGTCTATTGCGTCGATGAGGACGGACTCAAGGCAGATGGCAGCGAGCGCCGGCGCGGCGTCAATGATGCTCTGGAGACAGCCGAGGTGCTGAGTGTTGATTCAACCAGGGTCTTCGGTTGCATGCAGCGCCAACA
Organism: Triticum aestivum; assembly: GCF_018294505.1. Taxonomy (NCBI): domain Eukaryota; kingdom Viridiplantae; phylum Streptophyta; class Magnoliopsida; order Poales; family Poaceae; genus Triticum; species Triticum aestivum. The sequence continues at coordinate 693,386,889 of NC_057800.1, forward strand.
GCTTCCTTGGCGTGCAAGGAGTAGGTAGTTCCCTAGTTATTTCCTCTAGGTTTCCTTAACGTTGAGGAACTTGACTAGAAGTAGACTTCAGCTGTGCAAGCAATTACATACCCTCTGTTTCTACATATTTGTCTTTTTAGAGGTTTCAAATGGTGACTACATTCGAAACAAAATGAGTGAATCTACACTCTAAAATATGTCTATATACATCTGTATACGGTGATCATTTAAAATTTTTAAAAAGACAAATATTTAGAAACGGAGGGAGTAGTTGCTAGGAAGGTGCTTTGCATGGTCGTGATAGTAGTCCCGTAAATGACATGCAAGTACGTAGAAATTTCAGTGTGTGTGCTGTGTGCACGTCCAGCCCGGCCTATAAAAGGACCCGGCTCCCTCACTTGTAACTAAGTCAATTTAGAAGCAAAATCATTCAGCTTCCACTAGTAGTACACCACCGTGTCTCCTCACTAGTACGTGAGTGTGTGTTTTGGTAGTGTTCGTGCTAGTGTTCCTCGTCCAGATATTCTGCCCTTTCCTTAGTCTGGCACTAGCTAGTCCGTAGTTTTGGGCTGACAATTGGCACCAAAGCCTTAGGTTATGCCGAAACATATGCCAAAAGAAGGTGTCGCCGGCGACGGCTTCAAGACCGCCGGGCAGAGCTCGGCTGAGGAGGCGCGTGCGGCGGACGCGCTTGCGCTGCGAGGCAGGCTAGGAGGGGAGTTGGGTGCGCCACGCTCCGTGCGAGATGTGGGTATGTTCAGCACCTCCTTCCCTCTCCTCACGTGGACCAACTACCCCAGTTGGTCGGTCATGATGAAAGTCATCATGGAGGCACGGTATATGTGGAAAGCCGTGGATACCGGCGATGTCGAGTACGAGGAGGACCGGCTGGCGATGGAGGCGATCTTGCGCTCCGTCCCAGAGGAGATGGTGCTCACCCTTGGCGCCAAGGAGATGGCCAAGGAAGCATGGGACACCATCAAGACTCTGCGCATCGGCGCGGAGCGCGTACAGGAGTCGAAGGCCCAGACCTTGCGCCTCCAGTATGAGGAGATCCGGTTCAAGGCCGGTGAACAAGTCGACGACTTCGCCTTGCGGCTGCAAGGTCTCGTCAATGAGCTCGCAACGCTCAGAGATCACATGACAACAAGATGGTGATTCTCAAGTTCCTCCGCGTCGTCCCCAGGCAGTACAAGCAACTGGTCTGGTCCATCGAGAGTTTGGTGGATCTCTCCACCATGATGATCGAGGAGCTAGTAGGGCGGCTGAAGGTCGTCGAGGAGCGCGGCGACGAAGCCGACAACCGTGCTGGCGGCGAACTACTGCTCACCAGGGAGCAGTGGGACGCGCAGCTTCAGCAGCGTGGCCGCGACGGCTCTTCCGGCAGTGGGGGAGGCGCCCTCACGGGAAGCAGAGGTCGCGGCAGAGGCGGAGGCCGCTCCCAGAGCGGCGGTGGCAAACGCGGTCGCAAGCCAAGCCGGGCAGGGCGAGGCACTGACAACGGTGGCAAGTGCCGCTACTGCAACATGCCGGGTCACTGGATCCGGGATTGCCGAAGGAGGAAAGCCGACGAGGCAGCTGCGGCAACGACAAACCTCGTCCAAGCTGACGTGGACGGCGGGCCGTCAATGATGTTGGCAAGAGTCGAGCTTGTTGGGGAACGTTGCAGACAACAAAAATTTTCCTACGGTTTCACCAAGATCCATCTAGGAGTTCATCTAGCAACGAGTGATTGGATTGCATCTACATACCTTTGTAGATCACGCGCAGAAGCGTTCAAAGAACGGGGATGAGGAAGGCGTACTCAACGTGATCCAAATCACCGGAGATCCTAGCGCCGAACGGACGGCACCTCCGCGTTCAACACACGTACGGTCAGCGTAACGTCTCCTCCTTGATCCAGCAAGGGGAAAGGAGAGGTTGAGGAAGATGGCTCCAGCAGCAACACGACGGCGTGGTGGTGATGGAGCTGCAGTACTCCGGCAGGGCTTCGCTAAGCTCTATGGAGGAGGAGGAGGTGTTGGAGAGGGAGAGGGAGGCACCAAAGGCGTGTTGTGAGAGGCCCTCCTTTCCCCACTATATATAAGGAGTCCAAGGGGGGGGGGGGCGCCGGCCCTAGGAGATCCAATCTCCTAGGGGGGGTGCGGCCAAGGGAGGAGTCCCTCCTCCCCAAGGCACCCAGGAGGTGCCTTCCCCCTTTGGGACTCTTCCCTTCCTTGAACCCTAGGCGCATGGGCCTCTTGGGGCTGGTGCCCTTGGCCCATATAGGCCAAGGCGCACCCCCTACAGTCCATGTGGCCCCCCGGGGCAGGTGGCCCCACCCGGTGGACCCCCGGGACCCTTCCGGTGGTCCCGGTACAATACCGGTGACCCCGAAACTTGTCCCGATGCCCGAAATAGCACTTCCTATATATAATTCTTTACCTCCGGACCATTCCGGAACTCCTCGTGACATCCGGGATCTCATCCGGGACTCCGAACAACATTCGGATTACTGCATATACATATCCCTACAACCCTAGCGTCACCGAACCTTAAGTGTGTAGACCCTACGGGTTCGGGAGACATGTAGACATGACCGAGACGACTCTCCGGCCAATAACCAACAGCGGGATCTGGATACCCATGTTGGCTCCCACATGCTCCTCGATGATCTCATCGGATGAACCACGATGTCGAGGATTCAAGCAACCCCGCATACAATTCCCTTCATCAATCGGTATGTTACTTGCCCGAGATCCGATCATCGGTATCCCAATACCTCGTTCAATCTCGTTACCGGCAAGTCACTTTACTCGTACCGTAATGCATGATCCCGTGACCAGACACTTGGTCACTTTGAGCTCATTATGATGATGCATTACCGAGTGGGCCCAGTGATACCTCTCCGTCATACAGAGTGACAAATCCCAGTCTTGATCCGTGTCAACCCAACAGACACTTTTGGAGATACCCGTAGTATACCTTTATAGTCACCCAGTTACGTTGTGACGTTTGGCACACCCAAAGCACTCCTACGGTATTCGGGAGTTACATGATCTCATGGTCTAAGGAAAAGATACTTGACATTGGAAAAACTCTAGCAAACGAACTATACGATCTTATGCTATGTTTAGGATTGGGTCTTGTCCATCACATCATTCTCCTAATGATGTGATCTCGTTATCAATGACATCCAATGTCCATAGTCAGGAAACCATGACTATCTGTTGATCAACGAGCTAGTCAACTAGAGGCTTACTAGGGACATGTTGGTGTCTATTATTCACACATGTATTACGATTTCCGGATGACACAATTATAGCATGAATAAAGACAATTATCATGAACAAGGAAATATAATAATAATGCTTTTATTATTGCCTCTAGGGCATATTTCCAACAGTCTCCCACTTGCACTAGAGTCAATAATCTAGTTACATGTGATGAATCGAACACCCATGGAATTCTGGTGTTGATCATGTTTTGCTCTAGGGAGAGGTTTAGTCAACGGATCTGCTATATTCAGGTCCGTATGTACTTTACAAATATCTATGTATCCATCTTAAACATTTTCACGAATGGAGTTAAAGCGACGCTTGATGTGCCTCGTCTTCTTGTGAAACCTGGGCTCCTTGGCAAGTGCAATAGCTCCAGTGTTGTCACAGAAGAGTTTGATTGGCCCCGACGCATTGGGTATGACTGATAGGTCGGTGATGAACTCCTTCACCCAAATTGGTTCATGTGCTGCCTCCGAGGCTGCCATGTACTCCGCTTCACATGTAGATCCCGCCACGACGCTCTGCTTGCAACTGCACCAGCTTACTGCCCCACCATTCAAAATATACACGTATCCGGTTTGTGACTTAGAGTCATCCAGATCTGTGTCGAAACTAGCGTTGACGTAACCTTTTACGACGAGCTCTTCGTCACCTCCATAAACGAGAAACATTTCCTTAGTCCTTTTCAGGTACTTCGGGATATTCTTGACCGCTGTCCAGTGTTCCTTGCCGGGATTACTTTGGTACCTACCTACCAAACTTACGGCAAGGTTTACATCAGGTCTGGTACACAGCATGGCATACATAATAGAACCTATGGCTGGGGCATAGGGGATGACACTCATCTCTTCTATATCTTCTGCCGTGGTCGGACATTGAGCTGAGCTCAATTTCACACCTTGCAACACAGGCAAGAACCCCATCTTAGACTGATCCATATTGAACTTCTTCAATATCTTATCAAGGTATGTGCTTTGTGAAAGACCTATGAGGCGTCTTGATCTATCTCTGTAGATCTTGATGCCTAATATATAAGCAGCTTCTCCAAGGTCCTTCATTGAAAAACTTTTATTCAAGTAGGCCTTAATGTTGTCCAAGAGTTCTATATCATTTCCCATCAAAAGTATGTCATCTACATATAATATGAGAAATGCTACAGAGCTCCCACTCACTTTCTTGTAAACGTAGGCTTCTCCATAAGTCTGCGTAAACCCAAACGCTTTGATCATCTCATCAAAGTGAATGTTCCAACTCCGAGATGCTTGCACCAGCCCATAAATCGAGCGTTGGAGCTTGCACACCTTGTCAGCATTCTTAGGATCGACAAAACCTTCCGGCTGCATCATATACAATTCTTCCTTAAGGAAACCATTAAGGAATGCCGTTTTGACGTCCATTTGCCATATTTCATAATCATAGAATGCGGCAATTGCTAACATGATTCGGACGGACTTTAGCTTCGCTACCGGTGAGAAAGTCTCATCGTAGTCAACCCCTTGAACTTGTCGATAACCCTTAGCGACAAGCCGAGCTTTATAGATGGTCACATTACCATCCGCGTCTGTCTTCTTCTTAAAGATCCATTTATTTTCTATGGCTCGCCGCTCAACGGGCAAGTCAGTCAAAGTCCATACTTCGTTTTCATACATGGATCCTATCTCGGATTTCATGGCTTCTAGCCATTTGTCGGAATCCGGGCCCGCCATCGCTTCTTCATAGTTCGAAGGTTCACCGTTGTCTAACAACATGATTTCCAAGACAGGGTTGCCGTACCACTCTGGTGTGGAACGTGTCCTTGTGGACCTTCGAATTTCAGTAGGAGCTTGATCAGAAGTATCTTGATCATCATCATTAACTTCCTCTCTTGTCGGTGCAGGCACCTCAGAAACATTTTCTTGAGTTGCGCCATTTTCCGGTTCAAGAGGTAATACTTCATCAAGGTCTACTTTCCTCCCACTTACTTCTTTCGAGAGAAACTCTTTCTCTAGAAAGGACCCATTCTTGGCAACAAAGATCTGGCCTTCGGATCTGAGGTAGAAGGTATATCCAATAGTTTCTTTAGGGTATCCTATGAAGACGCATTTTCCGATTTGGGTTCGAGCTTTTCAGGTTGAAGTTTCTTGACATAAGCATCGCATCCCCAAACTTTTAGAAACGACAGCTTAGGTTTCTTCCCAAACCATAATTCATACGGTGTCGTCTCAACGGATTTCGACGGAGCCCTATTTAAAGTGAATGCGGCAGTCTCTAAAGCATAGCCCCAAAAAGATAGCGGTAAATCGGCAAGAGACATCATAGATCGCACGATATCTAATAGAGTGCGATTACGACGTTCGGACACACCATTACGCTGAGGTGTTCCAGGCGGCGTGAGTTGTGAAACTATTCCACATTTTCTTAAGTGTGTGCCAAACTCGTGACTCAAGTATTCTCCTCCACGATCTGATCGCAGGAACTTGATTTTCCTGTCACGTTGATTCTCAACCTCACTCTGAAATTCCTTGAACTTTTCAAAGGTCTCGGACTTGTGTTTCATTAAGTAGACATACCCATATCTACTCAAGTCATCAGTGAGGGTGAGAACATAACGATAGCCACGCGAGCCTCAACGCTCATTGGACTGCACACATCAGTATGTATGATTTCCAATAAGTTGGTTGCTCGCTTCATTGTTCCTGAGAACGGAGTCTTGGTCATTTTACCCATGAGGCATGGTTCGCACGTGTCAAATGATTCGTAATCAAGAGACTCTAAAAGTCCATCTGCATGGAGCTTCTTCATGCGTTTGACACCTATGTGACCAAGGCGGCAGTGCCACAAGTATGTGGGACTATCATTATCAATCTTACATCTTTTGGTATTCACACTATGAATGTGTGTAGCATTACGCTCGAGATTCATTAAGAATAAACTATTCACCATCGGAGCATGACCATAAAACATATCTCTCATATAAATAGAACAATCATTATTCTCGGATTTAAATGAGTAGCCATCTCGTATTAAACGAGATCCTGATACAATGTTCATGCTCAAACTTGGCACTAAATAACAATTATTGAGGTTCAAAACTAATCCCGTAGGTAAATGTAGAGGTAGCGTGCCGACGGTGATCACATCGACCTTGGAACCATTCCCGACGCGCATCGTCACCTCGTCCTTCGTCAGTCTCCGCTTATTCCGCAGCTCCTGCTTTGAGTTACAAATGTGAGCAACTGCACCGGTATCAAATACCCAGGAGCTACTACGAGTACTGGTAAGGTACACATCAATTACATGTATATCACATATACCTTTCGTTTTGCCGGCCTTCTTGTCCGCTAAGTATTTGGGGCAGTTCCGCTTCCAGTGACCACTTTCCTTACAATAAAAGCACTCAGTCTCGGGCTTGGGTCCATTCTTTGGCTTCTTCCCGGCAGCTTGCTTGCCGGGCGCGGCAACTCCCTTGCCGTCCTTCTTGAAGGCTTTCTTACCCTTGCCCTTCTTGAACTTAGTGGGTTTATTCACCATCAACACTTGATGTTCCTTTTTGACTTCTACCTCTGTTGATTTCAGCATTGCAAATACTTCAGGAATGGTCTTTTCCATCCCCTGCATATTGAAGTTCATCACAAAGCTCTTGTAGCTCGGTGGAAGCGACTGAAGGATTCTGTCAATGACCGCGTCATCCGGGAGATTAACTCCCAGCTGAGTCAAGCGGTTATGCAACCCTGACATAGTGAGTATGTGCTCACTGACAGAAGTGTTTTCCTCCATCTTACAGGTGAAGAACTTGTCGGAGACTTCATATCTCTCGACCCGGGCATGAGCTTGGAAAACCATTTTCAGCTCTTCGAACATCTCATATGCTCCGTGTCTCTCAAAACGCTTTTGGAGCCCCGGCTCTAAGCTGTAAAGCATGCTGCACTGAACGAGGAAGTAGTCATCGGTACGTGCCTGCCAAGCGTTCATAACGTCTTGTTCTGCAGGGAGAACAGGTGCGTCACTCAGCGGTGCTTGTAGGACATAATCTTTCTTGGCAGCTATGAGGATGATCCTCAGGTTCCGGACCCAGTCCGTGTAGTTGCTGCCATCGTCTTTCAGCTTGGTTTTCTCTAGGAACGCGTTGAAGTTGAGGACTACGTTGGCCATTTGATCTACAAGACATATTGTAAATATTTTAGACTAAGTTCATGATAATTAAGTTCATCTAATCAAATTATTCAATGAACTCCCACTTAGATAGACATACCTCCTGTAATCTAAGTATAACATGATCCGAGTTAACTAGGCCGTGTCCGATCATCACGTGAGACGGACTAGTCAACGTCGGTCAACATCTTCATGTTGATCGTATCTTCTATACGACTCATGCTCGACCTTTCGGTCTTCTGTGTTCCGAGGCCATGTCTGTACATGCTAGGCTCGTCAAGTCAACCTAAGTGTTTGCATGTGTAAATCTGTCTTACACCCGTTGTATGTGAACGTTGGAATCTATCACACCCGATCATCACGTGGTGCTTCGAAACAACAAACTGTCGCAACGGTGCACAGTTAGGGGGAACACTTTCTTGAAATTATTACGAGGGATCATCTTATTTACTACGTCGTTCTAAGCAAACAAGATGCAAAAACATGATAAACATCACATGCAATCAAATAATAATAGTGACATGATATGGCCAATATCACATAGCTCCTTTGATCTCCATCTTGGAGCTCCATGATCATCTTGTCACCGGCATGACACCATGATCTCCATCATCATGATCTCCATCATCGTGTCTCCATGAAGTTGCTCGCCAACTATTACTTCTACTACTATGGCTAACGCGTTTAGCAATAAAGTAAAGTAATTTACATGGCGTTTCTCAATGACACGCAGGTCATACAAAAAATAAAGACAACTCCTATGGCTCCTGCCGGTTGTCATACTCATCGACATGCAAGTCGTGATTCCTATTACAATAGCATGAACATCTCATACATCACATATATATCATTCATCATTCATCACAACTTTGGCCATATCATATCACAAAGCACTTGCTGCAAAAACAAGTTAGACGTCCTCTAATTGTTGTTGCAAGTTTTACGTGGCTGAAAAAGGGTTCTAGCAAGAACGTTTTCTTACCTACGTTAAAGCCACAACGTGATTTGTCAACTTCTATTTACCCTTCATAAGGACCCTTTTCATCGAATCCGCTCCAACTAAAGTGGGAGAGACAGACACCCGCCAGCCACCTTATGCAACTTGTGCATGTTAGTCGGTGGAACCGGTCTCACGTAAGCGTACGTGTAAGGTTGGTCCGGGCCACTTCATCCCACAATACCGTTGAAGCAAGATAAGACTAGTAGCGGCAAGAAAGTTGACAACATCAACGCCCACAACAAATTGTGTTCTACTCGTGCAAGAGAACTACGCATAGACCTAGCTCATGATGCCACTGTTGGGGAACGTTGCAGAAAACAAAAATTTTCCTACGGTTTCACCAAGATCCATATAGGAGTTCATCTAGCAACGAGTGATTGGATTGCATCTACATACCTTTGTAGATCATGCGCGGAAGCATTCAAAGAACAGGGATGAGGAAGGCGTACTCAACGTGATCCAAATCACCGGAGATCCTAGCGCCGAACGGACGGCACCTCCGCGTTCAACACACGTACGGTCAGCGTAACGTCTCCTCCTTCTTGATCCAGCAAGGGGAAAGGAGAGGTTGAGGAAGATGGCTCCAGCAGCAACACGACGGCGTGGTGGTGATGGAGCTGCAGTACTCCGGCAGGGCTTCGCTAAGCTCTATGGAGGAGGAGGAGGTGTTGGAGAGGCAGAGGGAGGCACCAAAGGCGTGTTGTGAGAGGCCCTCCTTTCCCCACTATATATAAGGAGTCCAAGGGGGGGGCGCCGGCCCTAGGAGATCCAATCTCCTAGGGAGGGTGCGGCCAAGGGAGGAATCCCTCCTCCCCAAGGCACCCAGGAGGTGCCTTCCCCCTTTGGGACTCTTCCCTTCCTTGAACCCTAGGCGCATGGGCCTCTTGGGGCTGGTGCCCTTGGCCCATATAGGCCAAGGCGCACCCCCTACAGCCCATGTGGCCCCCCGGGGCAGGTGGCCCCACCCGGTGGACCCCCGGGACCCTTCCGGTGGTCCCGGTACAATACCGGTGACCCCGAAACTTGTCCCGATGCCCGAAATAGCACTTCCTATATATAATTCTTTACCTCCAGACCATTCTGGAACTCCTCGTGACGTCCGGGATCTCATCCGGGACTCCGAACAACATTCGGTTTACTGCATATACATATCCCTACAACCCTAGCGTCACCGAACCTTAAGTGTGTAGACCCTACGGGTTCGGGAGACATGTAGACATGACTGAGACGACTCTCCGGCCAATAACCAACAGCGGGATCTGGATACCCATGTTGGCTCCCACATGCTCCTCGATGATCTCATCGGATGAACCACGATGTCGAGGATTCAAGCAACCCCGCATACAATTCCCTTCGTCAATCGGTATGTTACTTGCCCGAGATCCGATCATCGGTATCCCAATACCTCGTTCAATCTCGTTACCGGCAAGTCACTTTACTCGTACCGTAATGCATGATCCCGTGACCAGACACTTGGTCACTTTGAGCTCATTATGATGATGCATTACCGAGTGGGCCCAGTGATACCTCTCCGTCATACGGAGTGACAAATCCCAGTCTTGATCCGTGTCAACCCAACAGACACTTTCGGAGATACCCGTAGTATACCTTTATAGTCACCCAGTTACGTTGTGACGTTTGGCACACCCAAAGCACTCCTACGGTATCCGGGAGTTACACGATCTCATGGTCTAAGCAAAAGATACTTGACATTGGAAAAACTCTAGCAAACGAACTATACGATCTTATGCTATATTTAGGATTGGGTCTTGTCCATCACATCATTCTCCTAATGATGTGATCTCGTTATCAATGACATCCAATGTTCATAGTCAGGAAACCATGACTATCTGTTGATCAACGAGCTAGTCAACTAGAGGCTTACTAGGGACATGTTGGTGTCTATTATTCACACATGTATTACGATTTCCGGATAACACAATTATAGCATGAATAAAGACAATTATCATGAACAAGGAAATATAATAATAATGCTTTTATTATTGCCTCTAGGGCATATTTCCAACAGAGCCCGTGCAGGAGAGCACAACGTCTCTTGCGACCACGGCTCCGAGAACCACCCATTCCGTGCAAGAGGCACGGAACCCGTCCATGGGAACCATCACTCCAGTGACAGGCCACACCTCGACAACGACGTTCTCGGGGCCTGTCGACTGGGAGGCGATGAAGCCTCCGGTGTGGGGGAGCCACACCCCAGCGACGGCGTCCCTGTACTCGGGACCCGACGAGGTCACGCAAGTTGGTGCAGCAACGACGCAGATGGCGGACCATGCTCCGACCATGATGCTGGCGACCATCGACTCCGCGGAGGAGCGCACGGAGACTCAGGTCAGCCACACCCCAGCAACAAAGTGTTCGGGGTCTACCGTGTTGACGGCAGATGGCTCCCTGACCACGGCATGTGCGTGTGGCTACGTCTTCCTCGATGAGGAGAGAGCCGTAGCCACACCCACGCTTGCAGGCGGCAAGCAAAGTGAGGGTTGGTTCCTGTACCGCTCAATCACCAGGAAGGTGCGGTTCTGTAACGCCCCGAGACCGATGTGCCACGTGTCCGCCAGTTATTCGCTGTTGTTGCCTTGTCATTCACTTGCGTGTTGCATCTTTTCATGTCATCATGTGCATTGCATCATCATATTTTAAAACTTGCATCCGTCCCGGCCTCCTCGTTCCTTCCGTTGTTCGTTCCGAGTCCAGACACACTTGCATATTTTATCCCTTAGCCTTTTCCTCTTCAAGTGTTGACTCTCTAATCTTGCCATTTATTCTTTCATCATTTTCCGAAGCTCTACCAAAATTCTCAACATTTTTGGAAACTCCTAGAACCTAGTCCTAGTTCAAACCCATTTGAATTAAATTCAAATGAGTTTGAATTTACATCTTCCAATCTTGGTCTCTTCTATTTTCTCGGAACAAGCGTATTTTTGTGAGTTCAGGAAAATTATCCCCTTATCCAAAATCTTTTCCTAAACCTCTCTTTCTTTTCCTCTCTTTCTTGGTCTTTTCTGCTAAATTATATGAGAGAGAGAGTGGGGGGGGGGGGGGGGGAAGTCAGCCCAGCTGGGCCTCCCAGCCATCTGCGCCTAGGCCCATTTGGCCCAAGGCCATCCCGCAGCCCACTGCTCTAACCCTAACCGATCGCTACCTCTTTTTCTGTCGATCCCTTCCCTTGTCTCCCTCGCGCCGCCAGAGACAGTGAGCGTTGCTGCCTCGCCCTCTCCCCATCGAACCCTTCCACTCGCTCACACATCTCAGAGAGAGCAGCGCCCGACCTCCTCCTCTGTCGGTCCCGCGCTCGGGTCTCCTCCTCCCCGTTCATCCTTCTCGCCGGGAGCCCGAGCCCCGCTGGACCCCCTCACCCTCGCCGTTCAGCACCGGCGCCGCCCTGCTGCTTCATCCCTGCACCACCAGACCTCCTCTATGCCGACCCACCTCCATGGCCGCCGAGCCACCACCTTACGCCGCCCGTTCGTCTCCCCACTGCAGGTCCTCCCGTTGCCCAACCTCCTCCGCGCCAGCTCTCCTCTGCCTCCTCGCTACCAGGTCGTGGGAGCACTGGCCTTGCTTCCTTGGATGCCCTGCCGATGCTCCTTCGGCCACGCTCGACCCCGCCGAAGCTCTGTCACCTGATGCCCCACCAGGACCCCGCGAGTTCCAGCAAGTTCGGCGCCGTCCCAAGCCCAGCGGCCATCCTTCTCCTTCCTCTGCGCCGCCTCCAACATCTGTGGTGCCCTGCGTCTCGACCCCGAGCAGCACTGCCTCGTTGCCATGCTCCTGTGATACCCTCGCCGCCATTTCCCTGCTTCATGCCAAGGCCGACGCCGGCCATTTCTTCCAGCCGCCGCTCATCCTTGGCGCCATGGTCTCTCCCTCTTTTGGACGACCCGTTGATGTCGTGCACAACTTTTGCCATGCCCTGTTGTGTGTGCTCTCCGCTGCCTGGCACCGTTGACGTCAAGACCTCGATGTACGACTACACGATGACCGCACCAAGTTCCGTTTTAAAATGTTCAATTACACCCGATGAGGATTTCGACAAGTACCACGACGCTCGAACACCTCGGATTCACCAAGTTCCCACGACGACAAGTGTGACCCTTCGGATGCGCCAAGTTCTCGTACACAAAAACGCCAAGTACCACTCATGTCGGCAAGACCCGCAAGTCGGACCCCGAACGATCGACGTCTCATGGACCGTGCACAACTACCGCCGTTGAAGGCCGTTGAGTGAACAAACTACCGATGACGTGTATGACTACTTCGTGAACATGTACCACTACCGGCGAGGACCAATAGTACCACTACTTAGACTACCACCGCGGAACGACTACTTCCTCTAGTTCCCTCGACGAACCCAAACCGTCCCGTTTGCATGCTTGGAAGGTATAACCCCGAGACGATGCTCGTGTTTGCGCCATGCCCGAATTGATCCTTGCACGTTCCTCGTTTCCATGCCGCCGTCATGTGGGACACCCGTTTGCCGGGATCACCCCACCATCCTTGCATGACATGCTCCCGTCACACTCTCTTTTGCACCGGCATCTCAATCGAGTTACCGGAACCGATATGTTGCCGTGGCACCATTTTCGGATTCGTTGCCGTGGCACCATTTTCGGATTCGTTGCCGTGGCACCCCTTTCGTTTCCGCCACGATGACAAATGCCTCATATCTTATCATGCCAACATTTTCTTAAAAATTGCATAAACTTTCATATGTCATCCGCATCATCATAACAACTTCAAGAATGTTTAAAATTGTTGTTGCACCAAATTGCTAAATGCATATGGGGATTTACCGGATTCGTTATTTGTTATATCCGACCCCATTTAAATTGTTTAGATGGTGTAGTTTTGTTATGCCTCATCTCTTGCCATGTTTAACAACATTTAATATTGTTGGGTACCTAAACGAGAGAGAACTAAATAATTGATGTGGTGTTCCGTAAATATGCAACGAGTTGCATATTGAGTTCCACTTAATTTGTAGTTTTGTTTGTGCACTTTGCCATGCCATGCTTCATTAAACCGGACATGCATCATACTTGGTTGTGCATCATGCCATGTTGATGTGATGGTTGTTTACTATGTTGTATGCTTCTTTCCGGGTTGCTTTTCCGTTAGCTTCGGTTTCGTTCCGGGGTTGTGAGGATGCGTTCGACAACGTCCGTTTGTCTTCTTCATGGACTCGTTCTTCTTCCTTACGGGATTTCAGGCAAGATGACCATACCCTCGAAATCACTTCTATCTTTGCTTGCTTAGTTGCTCGCTCTTTTGCTATGCCTATGCTGCGATACCTACCACTTGCTTATCATGCCACACATATTGTTAAATCAAGCCTCTAACTCACCTTGTCCTAGCAAACTGTTGTTTGGCTATGTTACCGCTTTGCTCAGCCCCTCTTATAGCGTTGTTAGTTGCAGGTGAAGATTGAAGTTTGTTCCTTGTTGGAACATGGAGATGTTGTTCCTTGTTGGGATATGTTTACTTGTGGGGATATCACAATATATCTTATTTAATTAATGCATCTATATACTTGGTAAAGGGTGGAAGGCTCGGCCTTATGCCTGGTGTTTTGTTTCACTCTTGCCGCCCTAGTTTCCGTCATATCGGTGTTATGTTCCCGGATTTTGCGTTACTTACGCGGTTGGGCTATAATGGGAACCCCTTGACAGTTCGCCTTGAATAAAACTCTTCCAGCAATGCCCAACATTGGTTTTACCATTCGCCACCTAGCCTCTTTTTCCCTTGGGTTCCGCGGACTCAAGGGTCATCTTATTTTAAACCCCCGGGCCAGTGCTCCTCTGAGTGTTGGTCCACCTCGTCAGCCGCCGGTGACCACCAGGGGCAACTCTAGGCTGGCCTACCGGAAGTTTGGACAATCTGAGTGTTCCCTGAGAACGAGATATGTGCAGCTCCTATCGGGATTTGTCGGCACATTCGGGCGGTGTTGCTGGATTGGTTTTGACTTGTTGAAGTTGCCTTCTAGAACCGGGATACCGAGTCTGATCGGAATGTCTCGGGAGAAGGTATATCCTTCGTTGACCGTGAGAGCTTGTCATGGGCTAAGTTGGGACTCCCCTGCAGGGTTTTGAACTTTCGAAAGCCGTGCCCGCGGTTATGGGCAGATGGGAATTTGTTAATGTCCGTTTGTAGAAAACCTGAAGTTGATCTTAATTAAAATACATCAACCGCGTGTGTAACCGTGATGGTCTCTTCTCGGCGGAGTCCGGGAAGTGAACACGGTGTTGGAGTTATGCTTGACGTAGGTTGTTCTAGGATCACTTCTTGATCATACTTTTATCGACCGTGCTTTGCCTTCTCTTCTCGCTCTCATTTGCGTATGTTAGCCACCATATATGCTAGTCGCTTGCTGCAGCTCCACCTCATACCTTTTACCTTACCCATAAGCTTAAATAGTCTTGATCGCGAGGGTGTGAGATTGCTGAGTCCCGGTGACTTATAGATACTTCCAAAACCAGCTTGCAGGTGCCGAGGATACCGAGCAGATGACGCAACCGAGCTCAAGGAGGAGCTCGTTGAATATCTTGTCCTTTGTGTTGTTTCGTTATAGTCAATCAGTAGTGGAGCCCAGTTGGGGTTGATCGGGGATCTGTGTAGCATTTGGGGTAGTCTTCTTTTATTTTGGGTTCCGTAGTCAGACCTTGATTGTATCTAGTTGATGTAATGCTTTATTCATGTATTGTGTGAAGTGGTGATTGTAAGCCAACTATGTATCTCTTTCCCTTATGTATTACATGGGTTGTGTGAAGATTACCTCACTTGCAACATTGCTTTCAATGCGGTTATGCCTCTAAGTCGTGCTTTGACACGTCGGAGATATAGCCGCATCAAGGGCGTTATAGGTTCGCAGACGGATCTGTGGTGGAGATCCACGGGTGCGGGACCATCGTATTCGCTGACAAAGGAGGTGATCATAGGGCGTTCACGGACGTCTACTTCATCCCGGCGCTCAAGAGCAGCGTCGTGAGTGTTGGACAGCTCGACGAGGGCTGGTTCGACATCGGCATCAGGCGTGGTGTTCTCACCGTGCGCGACCAGCAGAAGAGGCTGCTCATCGAGGTAACCCGCTCGGCAAACCGCCTCTACAAGCTCTTTTTTCGACCCGTGCATCCTGTGTGCCTTGTCGTGGGCCATGTATCTGACGCGTGGCGTTGGCATGCCCGGCTAGGACACCAGCACTTCGACGGGTTGCGGAAGATAGCGCGAGGCAACCTCGTTCATGGGCTACCTCACATCTAGCACGCCGACGCGTTGTGCGATGCATGTCTTGCTGGGAAGCAGCGGCGCCTGCCCTTTCCCGTGAAGCCCGATGTATGCTTCCTCCGCACCTTTGGCTGCGTCGGGCTTGTCAAGACGGCGCGCCCACAGCTGAAGAAGCTCGACGACAGGAGCACCCCGATGGTGTTCATGGGCTACGAGCCGGGCTCTAAGGCGTACAAGATGTACGACCCCGTCTCAGAGCGTGTGCATGTCTCGCGCAACTTCATCTTCGACGAAGACACGCAATGGACTTGGGAGGCGTCGGGGAGGCCCCAGCAAGCAGCTCCTTCCTGTGGAGTACCCGATGTACTCTACAACCCCGGGAAGCAAGACCTCAGGAATTGCCACGCCGGGAAGCCCGAGAGGTGTGGATCTGGGAACCGCAACCCCGAGAACATTGTCCCCGGGTATGGTGTCCCCAGACACCCCGACATCAAGCAAGGTGGTTCCCGAGAGGCTGTTCACGACCCCGCCAACAGGTCGGAGCTGTTCAACACCGATGACAACATTGGTGCCCCCCACAGGTTTCGGCGCATGGGGGATCTCCTCGGCGAGGCTGCGGCAACACTACAACAGCCCGAGGAAGAGGACCTTGATGACGACGACGTCTTGCATCTGATGGCCGGCGAGGAGCCGACCACATTCGCGGAGGCCGAGCAAGATGATTGATGGCGCCATGCGATGCTGGATGAGCTGGCGTCGATCAACGACAACGCCACTTGGACCCTCACCACACTGCCTGCTGGGCACCAAGCCATCGGGCTCAAGTGGGTGTTCAAGGTCAAGAAGGACGAGCACGGCGCCATTGTCAAGCACAAGGCACGCCTCGTCACAAAGGGCTACGTGCAGCGTGAGGGAGTGGACTTCGAGGAAGTCTTCGCTCCGGTGGCAAGGCTGGAGTCCGTGCGGCTCATCCTTGCCGTGGCTGCTCACCGCGGGTGGGAGGTACACCGATGTCGAGTCGGTGTTTCTCAACGGCGACCTTAACGAGGAGGTGTACGTCTCCCAGCCTCCAGGGTTCGTTGCCAAGATCCACGAGCAGGGCGTGTACAGGCTACACAAGGCCCTATATGGTCTCCGGCAAGCCCCAAGGGCGTGGAACACCAAGCTTGATGCAAGCCTCGCATCCCTTGGGTTCTCACGCAGCGCTTCTGAGCACGACGTGTACTCGCGTGGCACCGCGAACACGCTGCTCATCGTCGGCATCTACGTCGACGACCTGGTCATTGCCGGGGCAGAGCCCGAAGAGGTTCGACGCTTCAAGGGAGAGATGCATCGTCTCTTCAGCATGAGTGACCTCGGGCTGCTCCGGTACTACCTTGGGCTGGAGGTAAACCAGGAGGGTGGTCGCATCACGATCACGCAGACGGCCTACGCCACCAAAATGCTTGAGCAAGCAGGCATGAAGGACTGCTATGATGTGCATGCTCCAATGGAGGCACGGCTGAAACTCAGCAAGGATAGCTCCGAGAAGGCGGTGGAAGCTACACTCTACCGCAGCATCACCGGGAGCCTCAGGTACCTCGTGCACACCCGACCGGACATCACTTTTGTTGTCGGGTACCTAAGTAGGTTCATGGAAGCCCCGGCAAGCGATCATCTCGCTGCCGTCAAGCACCTGCTCCGTTACATCACGGGTACTCTCACGCATGGATGCGTGTATCGTCGTGGTGACGGCGAGAACTTGGTCGGGTACAGCGACTCTGACCACGCTGGTGACGTGGACTCCAGGAAGAGCACCTCGGGCATACTATTCCTTCTCGGGAATAGTCCCGTCAGCTGGCAATCGGTGAGGCAGAAGGTTGTCGCCGTATCTTCGTGCGAGGCGGAGTACATCGCGGCAGCTACAGCGGCTTGTCAAGGCATTTGGCTTGCTCGCCTTCTCGGCGAGATGCTGAATCAGGACACCGCCCCTGCGCTCATCTTCGTCGACAACAAGTCGGCGATTTCCCTCTGCAAGAATCCAGTGCTTCATGACCGCAGCAAGCACATCGATCTCCGCTCTCACTTCATACGTGGCTGCGTCGAGAAAGACACGGTGATCGTGGAGTTCATCAGGACTGGTGAGCAGAAGGCGGACATCCTGACCAAGTCACTTGGCCGTGTCCGGTTCCAGGAATTGCGCGACAAAGTCAGGCTCATGGACATCAAGCTCCTTCGACAAGGTTGAGGGGGAGATTGTTGAGTCAACCAGGGTCTTCGGTTGCATGCAGCACCAACAGCTTCCTTGGCGTGCAAGGAGTAGGTAGTTCCCTAGTTATTTCCTGTAGGTTTCCTTAACGTTGAGGAACTTGACTAGAAGTAGACTTCACCTGTGCAAGCAATTACATAGTAGTTGCTAGGAAGGTGCCTTGCATGGTCGTGGTAGTAGTCCCGTAAGTGACATGCAAGTACGTAGGAATTTCAGTGTGTGTGCTGTGTGCACGTCCAGCCCGGCCTATAAAAGGACCCGGCTCCCTCACTTGTAACTAAGTCAATTCAGAAGCAAAATCATTCAGCTTCCACTAGTAGTACACCACCGTGTCTCCTCACTAGTACGTGAGTGTGTGTTTTGGTAGTGTTCGTGCTAGTGTTCCTCGTCCAGATATTCTGCCCTTTCCTTAGTCTGGCACTGGCTAGTCCGTAGTTTTGGGCTAACACTGAGAGCAATGCCCCAGTCGTAGCGAGGTCAGGCGTGGGAGCACGACCGCGGCTCTCTTCCGCTGATAGAGGCCCGAGCAGCTGGTAACAGCACACGGAGGGTCTCCCACGGAAGAGAATCCAGGGCGAGCGTGTAGGCGCCCACGTGACCTGAGATCTCGCTGTGGTGGGATAGTATCCTTTGGTAGCCATTAGCCACGAGCCTGAGCTCCTCGACCCGGCGCGCCGGGAGAGCAAGACGGTGATCGCGTTGTCGCCCTGCGGCCACCCCCAGTTCTCATCATAGCACATGAATTGGCTGAACGGGTCGTCGTGTTTGCAGTCGGGCTCCAGGCGCAGGGTCGGCCTGGTGACCTGCACAGCGGCGTGGAGCGCCTGCACGGCCGCGGAGAGGAAGGCGTCGCGGCGGGAGAAGAAGAGGGCCCTGTCTTCTTTGAGCTTTCTTTGACTTTCGTAGCTGCAGTAGTCGTAGTTCCCGACGCGCATCTCGAGGTTTACGGCGCCCGAGGAGGGCCAGAGCGGCGTCTCTCGCCAGCGGCTCGAGAGCGCGGCCGTGGACGCGGCCTCCTTGGCTGGTGCGAAGTAGAGAACGCGCCGGAGGAGATCGTTGGAGAGAGCGGACAGGCGGTCGTTTCCGGCCATCGTCTAAACTCTAAAACGTCGGCGGCGCGATGCCGCGATGGGATCTGGATGGGGTTTCTGCTTTCGCAAAATCTTCGGGTCGTGGATCGTGGTGTCCTTTTTTAGGGAAGACGTCGGTTTCGAGTTGGAGTCTATGCCGCCTACAAGGGAGTTTCGAGTTGGAGTCGGCAACGTAAAGGCCCAACTGTGCTGCACACGCATATAACTGGGCCTACGATTGTCAATGCGAACGTCCTTTATTTATCTCGAGAATTGCTAGATTAGCCTAATTACCTGTTTAGCCTAACACATTGTTCGTATCCCACTAACTAGTGGGTAGTGGCCCCACCCCTAAATTACCCATTAGACATATGGGCATATTTATGGGCTTTTTGTGTGTCGTTAAAGAAAGTTTAGCCCTAGATGCAGGCCCGTTGACAAGGGCGTGCGAGCAGTGCGATCGCACACGGCCCCCAAAATCGAAGGGCCCGAATGAAGAGAAAATTGATAAAATTGTCCTGGTTTGCCCGAAATCACTAATTAAGAAGTACTCGTTGTAAAGAACACTTCACTTTCCCAGGTTGCGACAAGTGGCGCACATGCAGCACGCCACTTGTCGCAACATGGAAGTTTCCCTTTTTCGTAGATCCGTTTATTCAAAACGTTTTATGTTTTAAACCATGCGTCTAAATCTCGAACCGTTTTCATCATTGGATTCCTTGCGTCGAGATCTTCAAAATTAGATCCCATGTTGATTGGTTTTGACGAACTTTTTTTTCATGAAAAAACCGGTCGAAAAAAACCGAACCGGGAGCACGGTTTTTTCCCTTTTCGAAAGAGGCATGCCCGTGCCTCTCGCAAAATCACACCCGTGCCTCTTGTGGAAGCAAAACCGTGACTCTCGTGGAAGGAAAAAAAATAGAAAACGCGTTTCTTTCCGTTTCCGAGAAAGACGGCCGTGACTCTTGCGAAAGCACAACCGTGCCTCTCGCGGAAGCAAAACCGCAACTCTCGCGAAAGAAAAAAACAAAAAACGCGTATTTTTCCCTTTCTGAGAGGCACGGCCATGACTCTCACGAAAGCACAACCGTGCCTCTCGCGGAAGCAAAACCGTGATTCTCGCAAAAGAAAAAAAAACGTATTTTATTTTTCCCTTTTCGAGAGGCACGGCCGTGACTCTTGCGAAAGCACAACCGTGCCTCTCGCGGAAGCAAAACCGTGACTCTCGTGAAAGAAAAGAAAAACAGAAAACACGTTTTTTTTTCATTTTCGAAAGGCACGGCCGTGACTCTCGCTAAAGCACAACCGTGCTTCTTGTGAAAAAAAATTACTTTCGCGAAAGAAAAAAAAGAAAACGTAGCCATGTTCATGTTTCAATTTCAGTTAATAAAAATGTGTTTAAAATTTATGCAAGACTGATCTTGTTCTAAAGATCTTAGTGGCGTGAGTTCAAAACTTCAAATATGTATAATGTTTCAAAAATAAAAATCTTATTTTAAAGAAATGAACCATCTACTAATAAAAGTAATGAAGTTTGAGGAGAGAGAAAAGATATTTTAGGCGCGCATATGTTCATGAAGGCGTGCATGTGTCAGTGAGCAGAAAAAGACACGAAGAGGGGTCATGCCCAAGCAAAAGGCTTGGATCCAAGCCATTGAAAACCCTTCACCTTGACCGCCCGTCCCACCTCTCTCTCTCTCTCTCTCTCTCTCTCCCGCGGTCACATACTCGTATGCCACTAAGATGTTATTTGTAATTATTCTTTCGGGTACAAATACACTCTGAGTCGCACTAATAATATCTAGAAGGATTATCTTCAAATGGGCCGCGATCATTTTTTAAATAACCTTGTACACCACACTGCACAAACTGATTGGTCTAAACTGTGTTACATATTTTGAAGAATTGACCTTTGGGATCATCACAATTGCAGTATCATTCCACCCATCAGGTATGGTACAAATATTCACCGCCAGGATGAACGGCAGGTTTTCTGTTAATGCTCCAACTCGCTCCTCCCCTTCTCTTTCCTTTAGACCAGTGTTGCATTATGCTTTACCTCTCTAAGGTCGAACTCTATACTGGTTATTTCCGTTAAGAAATTACTGAAAAAGGGTGTGAGCCCGGTTGGGGCAAAAAAAGGTGTAAACATTATTTAAAATTCTAGCCAAACAAATTAGGAGGCATGTTGAGTTCTGCTCCTTCAACACGTCAGCACCGCAATATGTCAGCTGAAGTAATCACTCTGAAGTTAATCACTAACCAAACCACCCAGCTGCTAACCCAATCTACAAGAACTAGCTAGGATGTGGCCCAACGCTATTGCAGGAACCAAAACTAGCGGAGTGAGTCGAATTGTCGCGAACGAAGCTTACACGCACGCGCCGCGGACTAATGCCTTGCGCAGCCATGCATGTCGAATTGTCGATCGTGAGATGGCCGGCAGCGACATTGTACCGGCACCAGGTCTCTGGATTCAGAGACTCAGTCACCCGCTGTTGTGCACTGCAGACAAGAAGGTTCGGACAGACGTTGCATCGTCCATCTGCCTCATCAAATTGACAGAGCCTGCATTTTTTTGCTGCTTGGTTTGCTGGTAATTATTACAGGTTGGAGACAGAGCAATCATTGCACAGGATATATATATAAAAGATAACGATCGGATTATCACAGCCTACGTGCGTACGTCATCTTCTCACAAATCTCTCCCCCTGAATTTCGGGGCGTGGCCCCCATAATTTCAAACCAAATAATTCCACATCTTCCGTACAATTTAATCCATAAGTGTAGCATCGTTCAATTTTAAATCACCAGCTGGTCCTTCAAACTGACTCAACACGAAAATCCTAGTAGTTTAACTGTACTTATGGTTGCCAGAACTCGCGAGACCTCTTTTCTTAGCTCTTTTCTTAGACAGCCTATTCGGCTTCATGCCATTTCTAAGCAAACCCCTTTGTCTCTTTAGTCGTCGCCTATGGTTTACATCTTTATCTTCTTGCGGGTTCACCGTCGTCTTCTTCACCACTTCATACGTCAGATCCTTGTCACCCATAGCATCAATGTGGATCGCTGAGCCTTCACCAGTTTCTTCATGGACTAGGAGCTCCGAGAGCTTGGTGATCACATTCTTTTGCACCCATCTTCTTATAGGCCTAGCGCCGTACATCTGCCGAGACAAACAAATGGTATGTAGACTATTCAAGAAAACATGAGTCTTATCCTGTAATTTTGATAAATAAAGATTCTGCTTACTGGATTGTATGATTCCGATAGAATGATATCTAGTGGGACGTCACTTGTGGATAAAGAGATACCCTTGCAAGCGACACTAGCAACGACTTTTTTTATCTGAATTTTCACAATCTCCTTCAACTTCTCTTGCATAAGGGGCTCGAATATCACAATCTCACTTAATTTGTTGACGAATTCGGGCTTGAAATATTTCTCAACCTAAAAGGAATATATAGGAATGTTTTTTGATGAGATATAGCAATGTTAAGGTAACTACGGCAACAATTACACATATTGGAGTAATTTAGGATTCACAAACCTGTTTCATGAGAAGGCCTTTCGTTTCCTTTTTGTTTGCCATTCCTGTTGATAGGTGCTCGGCTCCCAGATTTGAGGTCATGATAATGATGGTGTTCTTGAAATCTACTATCTGGCCTAAGCCATCGGTCAACATGCCATCATCAAGAACCTGGAGGAAAACATTAAACACCGAAGGATGTGCCTTCTCCACCTCATCCAAAAGGATGACACTATATGGATGTTTCCTCACTTTCTCAGTCAGTTGCCCACCATTTTCGTGCCCGACATAACTACAATACATCATAATTAAAAGATGCATCAAGATAATAGGTAAAATACTGCGCATGGAACTATGATGTTCAAAAAGGAATAATATTTGAAACCTTGGGGGTGCTCCAATGAGACGCGACACAGAATGGGCCTCAACATACTCAGACATATCAAAGCGGACCAACATCTTTTCACTGTCAAATAGTTGCTCGGCAGGGGCTTTTGCAAGCTCTGTCTTTCCAACACCAGTGGAACCCAAAAATAGGAAAGAACCTATGGGTTGGCCAGATTGATCAAGGCCGACTCTGGAACGTAACAAGGCTTGCGCAACTGAGTTGATGGCTTCATCTTGGCCAATAACTCGCTCAGGCAGTCTATCAGCTAAGTGTATTAACTTATTATTTTCCTCTTGATCAAGTGAAGTCACAGGAATTCCTGTCCATATGCTCACGACCTTCATTTAACATTGAACCGTGGTAAATATAGATACAAATGGGTAATATTTATAATATTATGTTAAGAATAAATACTTGTGCTACATGGTCCGGGCCAACTACTTGCTTTACCGTGCGGGCAGAGCTAATCTGTGAAGTGTTCGCTCTCTTTTTTGTAACATGCGTCCTTGCCAACGCACATGCCTCGTCAATCAAATCTATTGCCTTATCACGAAATTGATGACCTACAAATAGCAACAAGAATCATAAGTTTTCTCCAACAAGCAATTTGTTTTCCTACGCATGCTTGCCACTCGGTGGAAAATATGAAAGTTGCAATTTCTCCACATGAAAAAGTAAAGTATCCAAATTATTTGAACATAGATAATGCACTCTACTGTCCATATGGCTATTTCTTGCCCGTTAACTTTACGTCCAGTTATCTCTACTTTTATAAAAAAAAACAGAGTTTGTAATGATGGTGTGCCTACCATCCTGCAACATAGATCATTCGATTTATACCCGACGGATAGGAAGGAAACTATGGCAATTTTGCAAAAAAGAACCCACGCCCCTCTCCACCTGTTGTTGTGCACTGTAGACAAGAAAGTTCGGACAGACGTTGCATCGTCCATCTGCCTCATCAAATTGACAGAGCCTGCATTTTTTTACTGCTTGGTTTGTTGGTAATTATTACAGGTTGGAGACAGAGCAATCATGGCACAGGATATAAATAACAAGATAACGATCGGATTATCGTAGCCTACGCACGTACGTCATCTTCTCACAAACCTCTCCCCTTGAATTTCGGGGTGTGGCCCCATAATTTCAAACCAAATAATCCCACATCTGTCCGTACAATTTAATCCATAAGTGTAGCATCGTTCAATTTTAAATCACCAGCTGGTCCTTCAAACTGACTCAACACGAAAATCCTAGTAGTTTAACTGTACTTATGGTTGCCAGAACTCGCGAGACCTCTTTTTTTAGCTCTTTTCTTAGACAGCCTATTCGGCTTCATGCCATTTCTAAGCAAACCACTTTGTCTCTTTAGCCGCCGCCTATGGTTTACATCTTTATCTTCTTGCGGGTTCACCGTCGTCTTCTTCACCACTTCATACTTCAGATCCTTGTCACCCATAGCATCAATGTGGATCACTGAGCCTTCACCGGCTTCTTCATGGACTAGGAGCTCCGAGAGCTTGGTGATCACATTCTTTTTCACCCATCTTCTTATAGGCCTAGCGTTGTACATGTGCCGAGACAAACAAATGGTATGTAGACTATTCAAGAAAACATGAGTCTTATCCTGTAATTTTGATAAATAAAGATCCCGCTTAGTGGATTGTATGATTCCGATAGAATGACATCTAGTGCGACATCACTTGCGGATAAAGAGATACCCTTACAAGCGACACTAGCAACGACTTTTTTTATCTGAATTTTCACAATCTCCTTCAACTTCTCTTGCATAAGGGGCTCGAATATCACAATTTCACTTAATCTCTTGCATAAGGCAAGTGAAAGTGGATACTCTAAAATGCGCAAAATAAGTGTGAGTGCTATGGATGGCGTTCTCGTAGAAAGACGGGAGCGGATCCATAGTGATGTATTGATATGGTGAATATGTGGACTCGTGTGTGCCATCTCAAAAGAGTTACTTGCAGTCGTAGTTTAGGATAGCCACCGAGTCAAAGCTGGCTTGCTGCAGTTAAACTCCACCTCCCCTTTGTTGATACTATTGCATATGTAGATAGTTCTGATGTAAGTCTTGCTGGGTACATTTGTACTCACGTTTGCCTATTTTATATTTTGCAGAGAGACTTCAGTCTCGCTATTAGTTCTGCGTGGTCTTCGACGTTTAGTTTGTTACCTCAGCTACGATCTTGTGCCCTCAGCAGGATCTTGTAGATAGACAGGCTTCTTAGCCTTTTTCATTTGTAGTTGTCTGTACTCAGACAAGTTAAGCTTCCGCATGTGCTTGTTGCTTGTATGCTCTGTATGTTGGGTCATGAGACCCATATTTGTAATACTTGACTCCTCGGAGCCTAATAAATAAATACTTGAGTTGTAGAGTCATGTTGCGAGGGCATGTTGTATTTGCACATATCGAGCATATTGTGTGTATGTTATTGAAATGCTTGGTATGTGTGAGATCTGACTATCTAGTTGTTTATCCTTGGTAGCCTCTCTTACCGTGAAATGTCTCCTAGTGCTTCCACTGAGCCATGGTAGCCTGCTACAGCCTGGATTACCGGAGTCCTGCTAGCCCAGTTGCTACTGCTTCGGAACACTTTGGCTGGCCGGCATGTGTCCTTCTTCGTTCATGTGTCTGTCCCTTCTAGGAAATGTCACGCGGTGATCCTTTAAGTCCTTGTAGCTTGCTACGACTTGGGATTCACTCGATGTTGATCGACACGTTCGTTGCTGGGTCATGTATGCATGTCCCTGTAAGTTAGTGCCACTTTGGGTTCATGACTAGCCATGTCAGCCCGGGTTCATTATCATATGGATGCCAGCGACACTATCATATACGTGAGCCAAAAGGTGCAAACGGTTCCGGGCTTGGTAAGGCATCACCCGTGGGAATACCGTGCGTGAGGCCGCAAAGTGATATGAGG
Source organism: Triticum aestivum (assembly GCF_018294505.1). Lineage (NCBI taxonomy): Eukaryota > Viridiplantae > Streptophyta > Magnoliopsida > Poales > Poaceae > Triticum > Triticum aestivum. Next base: position 693,412,696 of record NC_057800.1, read on the forward strand.
TGTTACATGCTAGATTTGTGTGTCATTGGATTGGGGTCCTGACAGCTTTGGTATCAGAGCCTGACTGCCTGTAGGATTACCAAGCCAAACTGGTCGAAGTCGTGTCTAGAAATGCTTTAGTTATATAAGGGAATTGATTGTGGAAGGGAACGTAAGGCTCTTTTTACTCCTTATACCTTATGCCCTTCTGATCCGAGTCACCCTCTTCTTTTCTGCGGGGATTAAGAACTAGGCTTCTCATCTTTCTATCAGGATCACGTGTTACTAATATGTATACTCTTATAGGATTGTTGGTTCCAAGCCTCAGTTCAGTTTCTACTACTTCAGTATGTGGACAGTTGATCTCGGAACCTTGGTATTGTGATTCCGAGTGGTTATGCCACCATTTTTGCAGAATGTCCCAATCTTTTTGAGCATTTACAGCCGTTATGATGTCCGAGTCGTCCCAGGTTTCTTACTAGTCTGATGCAGTTACAACTCCCATCTTTCCGTTCCCAATGTTCCTTTGGGCCAGATTAACCACACTAACCAGTGAGTTGGGGTACTCTGTTGCCTCGACGTATATGTTGGAGCTATTATTATGACCCTAGGTGTCTTAGAGGATCACCTAGTAATCTAGCATGTTTTGTGTCCTAGTGTGATGATTTTGGCCATCATTCTCGAAAGCATCCCGTGATGCCATTTAGTTAGTAGGTATTCCATTCCTTGGTTCTTGAACCCGAGGTTCACTCTACTTACTTCATGTTGATAGTATTTGCTAGATCTCTTAACATATTAGTAACCTTTGCGATAGCCCTCGAGGTCTGTGGTATTTTCCTCTTCCAAATGCCATGAACTACTTATGGCAGAAGTTCCTCGTTAAACCTAAGGATCACAACCAGAGTGCCCTAGATGAGCTCTCAATTCTATGTTGTGACTCTGCCAGTCCTTCCTTTTCTGCATGGGTTATCCGGAAGAATTATGTTGAACTTTGCTCGACATACTAATCTATGCATCCACAACTTAGAAAACTATATGTTCCTTTGAGTTGTCCCTCTTAGTTGTTATTTGACCTTCGTCTGTCAATTGTTGGTCAGGAGTAGATGGGCATTCATGTTCATTGTTGCCTTTTATTCTCGAGGTCCGTCAAGTCATTCTATTCCGAAATGACTAGGAGAAACAAACTCCAGTACCTTATCCATATCCAGGATTGGGTCAAAGTAGTTGTATCCTGCAGATCAAAATGCCAATCCAGCTTTTGTTCTGTTCTACCCTGAAGTATTGCCCTCTTGATGTCAGGAATGTCATGAGAATTGCACCATCCCTTATGAATTCTTGATGCAGTGATACCTCTTGCCATCATCATTCATTCCTCAGTTTTCCGTGATATTGTATCCGGAATACTGGCAAGCGAATTGTGATGTGTGAAATCAGTACTGCTAGCAACCCCGTTGCTTGGTAGTTAAAGGACAATAATTTCATTCTTAGCGTGTTGGTTACTGAACCATCATTCTAAGATGGATCGTGCTACCTAGTCCATTTTTCCTGGTGCACCCTTCAATCAAGAGTTAGGATTGTGTCAATCCTTACCTAATTGATCACATCATCTTGCCCTGAAAAGCAAGATTGTTCTCGAGCCTAGTAACATATCGGTGGTTCGTGATTTTCTAAATATCTTCTCGGAAGTGTTACCAGGTTGTCAGCTGACCACTATGTTGAGTTCGTGATCAAGTTGGTTTCTTGTAGCCACCCCTTTCTCCAAGAATCTGTATTGGACACCCTTGAGCTAGTTGGTTAAGCTAAACAACAACTTGGAGAGTTGCAAGATAAAAGCTTGACCCACCTAGTTCAATTTCAAAGGGATATCCTTGTGTTTGAATAGTTGTTGAAGAAAGATGACATCTTGATCGATTGGTCCTCGTGATCAGTTGTTGGGTCTATCATCTTGTCAATACTTTGATTTGGGTGTGGGCTATCCTAAAATTAAATCAGAACCAACGATATCCGTAATGTTGTCTTACTTGTGGTTGATTCCTCGAACATACACCATTACATCTGTCTGACCAATACTATCACATTGTTCACATAATGGTGGAAGTCTAGTGATATGGAAATTCGGATGAGTTGCTGTTGAGCCCATCAGCAGCATTTTCTCTCCTCCATGATTTGTGTTGAACATCCGCCTAGTGTTGGAAACTTGTGTAAGCATTTTCTTCATGCCCCGTTCATGAAGTATATGTTTGGATGAAAGTAGTGACTTCCTCTAAGTTCACGTGCAATCGATGCAAGTTGCCGCCATGAGTTCGAGAAAGATTGTTTTTGTTTCCTCTGGTACCATCCCAAGTCAGTCATACATGTGCGAAGTATGCTATGGTTTGACAGGCTCGCTACCTCCATTCCATATGCATCTCTTAGTACACCAAGCCACTGATTGATTTGCTCCAGGAGAAGAAGTTCCTTCCTAAGAGCATGCCTTATGCAAGGACTTCGATATCCTCGTTGATGGTTCCCCACCTGAACTCGGTAGTGTTTTATTATAAGACTACTACGTGGTCATGCTTGTCTGGAATAGTGTGTTCACATGTATGTAGCAGAACCGGCTCATGTTTTGGAGCTTACTATCATAGCTCATTTCCCGAGATTCTCGCAACATCATCTCGTTGATTTGTGTTGCAACCTTTCCTTTCCAGACATGCTGTCTGAAGTATCCCGTTACCAACCAGATCTGAACCTCGGGCAGACATGATGGTTGTAACATTGCCAGCATTTGCGTTTTGTTCCCAGCCTACACCACCATTGTGCCAAATTCCCATGGGCTATCCTTCCCAGTAATTGTTGCTCAGGATCATCTCAAAAGTGGTCCTACCATGGGTCCCATCCATTTCCTATGATAAGGAAAAATCATCCACCGTGTTGTCGTCAACAAGGTAGTCCACATCATCCATTCTGGTTAGAGTATGCCATTTCTTCGAACTCCTTCAAACGATCGATTATGGTTTGCCTCAGGCCGGTATAGAGGGTTTCAATTATCTATGTATCAAATGTAATTCTTGTTGCCACTTCAAAGAATAATTCTACGAGTCACCTTCTCTAGGGTGCCCCGTTATGGAATCATGGCAATTTATCTTCTCGCTACTTTAAAACCCTTCAATCTTACCTAAGCGTGGAATTGTTGCCTACCAATCTGAACCTTCGTCATCTGCCTCTTTCCATCGCTCTATGTGTTTTTGTCTCAACTCTAGAGACGTTTCTACGTCTCATTCTGTAAGTTGATCTTGTGATTATTAAGATGATCCATCACTGTAGAGTTATCTCGCTCTTTTGTCCTCGTGTTGGGTGAGGGTCTCGCAAGCAAAGATGCCAAAGATCAATATGAAGCAATGAATCAATGTCTTCGAGATGGCAATTGGATCATGAAGATCGTGTTAGCTTCGTGTCCCCTCTGTCTTCTTACCTCACGTCTTGAATCTCGGGACGAGATTCTTGTTTAGTGGGGGTGAGTTGTCACAGCCCTAGAATTTGTTTGTAATTAGTTGCATCAGCACCCATGCATCATGTCTAAAATTTATTTGAAAGTTGAAATGGGGACTGGTAAACCGTAGCAGCAAATGAAATTCAACTAGGTTCAACTTAAATCTTTTCAATGAACCCAAAATGCCCTTTAGAAATGTTCATCATTTTTGAATTGGTCTAGCACCTCTGACAAAAATGGTGCATATTTTTCTAGCTCAATTTGGATTTTTGAACGAACTCATTAAGTATTTGAATTTGGGCATTTAATTGCTATAAATAATTAAAATGCCCAAATAATTCTGGAAGTGGTTGAGGGCTGTTGGAAATATTTCCAAATGTGACAACAAGTCATTTCAGGAATTTTGGAAATGAATTAGTATTTTTATTAATTCAAAACAGAGGAATAAAATAGAAAACAGGAACCAAAACAAAAAAAGGCAGAACCTCACCTGTAGCTTACCTAGCGCCCAGTTGGCACAGCACTTTTGGAGGCCCAGCCCACCTGGCGACTTTCCAGTCGTCCTCAACCTCTGCCAGTAGGCAGAGGCGAAGGCGGGCACGGCACGCGCTGAGCCCGCCGCCTCCTCCCTGCCTGCCTCACGCCCCCGTGGCCTTCTCGCGACGCCCAGGAGACGTGGACGAAGCCCCGCACCGATCCCCTCCTCCTCTGGTTCCCTCTCCCTCGCTGTTCCCCACCTCACCAAACCGCGTCGCCGCCACCGACGAGCTCCACCACGGCCACAGCCACTCTCTCGCTCCCTCTCCACATCCCCGAGCTCCGCCACGACCCCGTGGAGCAACACACCCGACGCACGCGACCAGAAGAGGCCCCAGTCGACCGGAGCGTCGTCGTCTTCACCTCTGGTGCCCGGAGATCGACTGTCAATTCGCCTCGTCCAGAGCATCCCCGAGGCCGCTAACCTACCCTGCCGTGAGCTCCTCTTTCTCCTCCCCCTAACCACATTGCTCTGCTCGTCCCCTAGCTAGCGCTGCCGCCATGGCCGAAGCTTCGCCGCCATTGCAGTTTCCGACCACCCCAGCACCTCATGTTGCCACCAAACGACGCGCCTTGCCGCGCCATGTCCGTAGAGCCCAGCCACGCGACCTCCCGTCGCCGGAGCTGGCTGGACAAGCGACCTCGCCGTGTCTGTTTACGCCGGCGATTAGTCGCCGGAGTTGATGAGTGGCCCAGGCTTAATTAGTGCTAACCACCGATTAGTTAACCCCAGGGTCATTGACAGACGGGCCCGCCCCCCTTAAATTAATCACAGGGTTACTCCCTATTTAAATTAAGCTAATGACCATGGCCCACCGGTCAGTTTGACCTTGCCACCTCAGCGTTGACCTGGTCCCACTGGTCAGCCTCTGCTGCTGACGTTGTTACACTGACATGCGGGACCCACAGATCAGGTTTGACCTGGGTCAGCGCAGTTGACTTGCTGACGTCATGCTGGTGCAGTGCTGACGCAGTAATCCCTTTTCTGGAATTAGTTTATTTCTTTTAAATCAGAAATTCCAGAAATTAGTCTAAACTTCAAAAATTCATAGTAATTCAACCGTAACTCCAAATGAAAAGTTTTATATATGAAAAATTATCAGAAAAATTCAATCTATCCATCTGTACTAGTTTCATGCATGACAAACCAACCTAAATATGTTGTATAGATGAAAACACATAAAGGGCATTTAAATGCTTAAGTTTGGAGTTGCATTTGAATCCTTGATTCAAATGAGCTCCATTGAACTTGTTACTGTTTGCATTAGCACAAACAACATCACATATACATGCCATGTACATGCATCATATTGTGCATTGCATTTATTGTGTTTATTCTCTGTTTGTCGGTGTTGTTCCCCCTCGGTAGACGTTGTTCCGACGCTGTGATCGTTGACACTGATGAAGACCCAATGCTATCTTCAGAAGTGCCAGGCAAGCAAAAACCCCTTGTTCATTCCGATACAATCCCACTCTCTCGCTCCTGCTCTCTTTTACTGCATTAGGACAACAGCGATTCAACTGTTACATGATGCGGTAGTTGAACCCCTTTTCCTTTGCATGACCTGTCATTGCCACAGTAAATAGATGAAACCCACTAGCATGAGTAGGAGTTGTTTGAGCCCTGATGTGCCTACTCATTCGTGCTTGTTTGTCATGCCTGCTACTTCTTAGAGTTGAGTCAGGTCTGATTCATCGGGGATGAATTGGAATGTGGTGAACATGTCCTACCGTTGAGAGCTAAGTGTGTGAACTCGATTGGTAAAGGTAGCGGTGAGAGGTCATGCAGGAGTACATGGTGGGTTGTCTCATTGCAGCCGTCCTAGGGATGGCACCCGCCGAGTTTGGGTACGGGTCGAGTTACCCCATACCCTTACCCATCCCCTTTGAGCTTACCCATCACCCGTACCCATACCCGTCAACGGGTACAATTTTTCCCCATACCCATCACCCGACAGGGTAAATGGGTACCCACGGGTATAAATACCCACGTGTGCGGACATCAACTTGAGCAAGAAATAATCATAAACGACAACATATCAACATAATTTATAGACATCACATACTAATAAACAACAACACATCATAAAGAAAACACAATCCCATAAACAACACCACTTATTTGTATGCAGCAACACATAGTCATTTATTTTAAGTTCACAAAATCACGACAAAGTATGGAGGTAATTTGACCGTACATAAGGCCACAAAATAAGCATCCCAATAAAGTTTCGACATTGTAACTAGTTCAATTAAAATAAACTCGACCAATCCGATAGTAGCATAACGAAGACCTTGGCACAATAAGTCGTCAATCTTGAGCATAACTCGCCGAGACCATGTCTCTACATCTCAAAGGGCCAAGTCCTGGTTGGAAACATGAATGTAGTCATTTTATTAGAATTTTTCTTATAGCATATGCACTCAAATAATCTATCGGCAAAGGAAATGTGTTGGTGAATACTAACCTGCATCCCCTCTTGAATGTCTTGAAGGCAAGTCCAAAAGCTAGCATCTCCTTTATGAGCATCTAAAACACACAATTTGTAGAGATGACAAGACATGATTAGAAATAGTTAAATAAAGAGTAAGTTTGAAAAAAAATTACATTATTTGCTCACCTTTGCATTTGTTTCTAAGCCAATCTTGGGAGCACATCAAAACTTCCACCATATCAGGAGTTAGGCGGCTCCTATGTTCACTAAGTATTCTGCCACTTGTACTAAAGGCCGACTCTGAAGCAACTGTTGTCACGGGAATGGCAAAAATATCTCTGGCAACCTTCCTTAATGTTGGATATCTTGTTCCAGCTACTTTCCACCAATCCAACACACTAAATACTTCTGTGTATGGCACTAGGCCATCTGCCAAGTACATATCTATTTCACCTTGCAACCGAGCTGTAGCAGGACTTTGTTTGGCGACAATGTCATTGAAAATATTCATGATGGCTGGAGCTTTCATTGAAGAAATCAATTCTTCACATGGTTTATATTCATCTACTTCCACTTCATACTCCTCTATCAGTGAATGTAATCTAGCAACTAATGCATCAACCAACTCCACACACTCATAAGAAGATGGCTCAATGCCATGAAGCATGGCAAAGCAAGCAGTCAACATGTGCCTCTTGTACCGAGGATCAAGAAGTGTAGCCATCCCCATGAGATCTTGAATGTCCGTCCAATACTTATCAAATTTAGTTGTCATTTCCTCAGAGAGTTTTTTGATAATTGGGTTGCTACAAGTGGCCCACTGTCTCATTTTCATTTTAATCTCACAGATTCTAGGGAAGTAAACATTAGCGGTCACATAATTAGTTCCGGAGAACAACTTAGTTATCTCATAGAATAAGCCAAGTCTCTCCACCATCTCTGCAGCAAACTCCCATTCTTTATCACTAGGTAAATGCTCATATTGTTTGTCAACTTGTTTTGCACGTTCAAAAACAACTCTATATGGTAAAGCTGCTTCTAGCATCATGAAAGTGGAATTCCACCTAGTTTTGCAATCAAGAATCAACTTTCTTGTTATTTTTACTTTCTTAAACTTAGCCATCTCCTCAAACTTCTCTATCCTTTTTCCTGTCGCGGTCCAATATGCCACACTTTCCCTAATGTTTTCTATAGCTGACTTCATAACATGCAATCCATCCTTAACTATAAGATTTAAGATGTGTGCACTACAACGCATATGCAGCAGAGTACCTTCCAAAGGGAGCTTCTCCTTCCCTATCTTCCCCACAATCATCTCAATTGCCTTGTCATTGGTGGTGCAGTTATCCACAGTCACTGCCATCAATTTTTCATCAATATTCCATTGAAGCAGGGAGTCATAGAGCACCTCACATATCACTTCACTTGTATGAGGAGCTGGAACATATACAAACCTGCAGTATTCAGCAACATATAGTCATAAACAACAGCATATAATAAATAACAACACATAAAAACAGCAGCACTTCATAGACAGCAACACATATTAAACAGCAGCACATCTTAGTCAGCAATACATCATAAACAGCAGCACATCATAAACAGCAGCATATGATCAGCAACACATAATATACAGCAGCACATAGTAGTACCTCATGATAACATTTCGAAGCTTCCAAGATTCATCAATGAAATGAGCTGTAATAGCCATATATCCCTTCTTTTGGTGGTCAGCAGTCCACATATCTGTAGTGATAGCAACCCTAGATTGGTTCATAGTCATGTAATCAATTGCCTTCTTTTTTTCTTCTTCATAATTTTCCACAATATCTTGCCTAAAAGACAAAAGAAGAGGATACCATATGTTACCTCCTCATTTCATAGAAGAAGGTAGACGGAAATAAATCAAATAAAACCATAGCAAGGTATACCTAAAAGTATTTCTTGTATGTAGCTTGAATAGTGGCTGAAGTGCATGAACAAACTTCCTAAAACCAGCATGTTCCACTATAGACAGTGGGTACTCATGCAACACCAACATGTTACCAAGCTCTCTTCTAGCAACCTCTTGATCAAAGGTATAGCTCTCCAAAAAAACGTTACCGTCGTCCTTAGCATTCATCCTCAATGATGGCTGACTCAATGTTTTGCCTCCCTTCGTCTTCAACATCTTCAGAGTACAAATCTTTAGGTGAGTAGCAAGATGCTTCGTGCCTGCTCTGGGTCCTGAAACAAGTTCCTTGTGACAATAGTTGCACTTTGCTTTCCATTGCCCATTGATCTTGATCTTCTTCATTTCCAACCAAACTTTAGAAGTTAGCTTCCGTTTGCCTGCTTCATTGACCTCTTCCACCTCCTGCTCCTGTCCATCTTCATCATCTGAAAGAATGACATGATCTCCATCTTCATCCATTGGGGCAGATGCATCACAAGGAACATCTACTTGGTTGCTTGAACTTGTACCACTGCAAAATGAGCATAAATGAAAAAATACATCAAATTCTTGAAGTCTTCTTAATATAATACTTGATTCTACATGTGAACTGAAAGTATGATGCTCATATATGCATCATAACATCTGTAGATATCATCTATATACAAAAAAATGTATTCATCACAGCAACTATAAATAGTTAATTTTTTGTTTTCAGCATTCTTTCTTTTCAGTCCAACGATTATATTTCCAGGAAGAGTTAATTTCGAATCGTAGAGCACTTCGCATTTTTATTAACTGCAAGTCATCATTTTTCTGACCAAAACGTGCAGCTGTAGTGCTGTCTTAAATGGGCCTGAATCTTACTGTATTTTGTTTACTATAAGTAGTCTGAAACAAGTTACAATGTCTCTGCATTTTTACCCCTGGAAACTGGGAAGGTAGATGTTTACAAAATGATCTTGTACAAAAGCAGAGACGATCAGTTACCACACCACATTAAATAGATCTAAAATATTCTGCCACCGGCCACTGCCGATTCTATCTATGTTGTTACAATGCTAAAAAATCACACAGCGAGTGATGTACTAGAACACAATTTGCTACACTTATCTCATCTCAGTAACAAATACTTCTTTTCTCAGATATACAAAAACCTCATTCATCACAGCAGCTATATACATCATGCATAGGTAGAAAATCAATACTTATTTTAACTTATATATGCACGAAAAAAACATCATATCATCACATCATCTATACATCTATGTATCATCTACGAATGCACAAAATCATACATAAAATTGAAACTCACCAAGCCAATATAGCCTTGCTCTTGTTCTTGTGCTTGATGACAGTAGAGGATCGACTAAGCGGGCTAGGGCGACGTGGCCGGCTTGAAGTGTCGTAACGCTGCTGCACCTTCGACGCCGAGACAAGAGGTCCCTTACGTCGGCCGGGGGTTTGCCCCTTTCCTGGCGGATGGAGACGGATGGCACCATCCAACGACGGTGTTAGGCTTGGGATCAGGGCAGCCGTGCCATGCCCATGCTCCTGGCCGTGGTGGTCGCCGCCGTCCGACTCAGTCCGCTTGAGCGTGAGCTGCATCTCCTTCTCCCGGTCGCCGTCCTCGCGTAGGCTATGGTCCTCCCCAAGGTCCATGGCGTCTGAGTGGCTGGAAGCACTGGCGACGGCGAGGTAGCCAGCAGCTGGACGCATTGGCAGCGGCGACTAGCAAAGTAGCGATGCCCGAGGAGGCGAGAAGCCCCGAGATGATCAGATGAGATGAGAGACGAGGTCACGAGGAGACGAGGAGGATATCAATCTCTGTCTCTCTCAATATGGGACGTGATCACGTATTCCTTATTCGCCGAAGCCAAATCACGCTAATCACGTAGATTCTTTCCATGTACGTGCGTATGTGGGCTACAATGCTACATGTATCTCGTGGAATATATAGACTAATTTTGTGGGAAGTTAGATTGATATATGAATAGTGAAGCTGTGAAGGTCCATTAACAGATTTTACGTGGGTATATGGGTACACGGGTATGGGTTATGCTATCCCATGCCCATACCCACTATACCCAATGGGTTTAGTAGTTTTCTATTTACATACCCATGGGTATTTTTTTATCTCATACCCTTACCCTAATAGGGTTTTTACCCGCCGGGTACGCGGGTAATGGGTTACCATTGCCATCCCTAAGCCGTCCTCAGGAACTGAGTTCTGTGTTTGTGATCCATGAACAGTTACTGCCACGCATTGGAATGCTTAAGTGCCCCTCTTGACTTATTAATCAACCTGATCTCTGTCCAGGAGTTGCAACTAGTTTCTGGTGTTTGTAGGTAGTGTTAGTAGTCTACCAAGTGGCACCCGGTACAGGTGGGCTTGGGACAGACTAGGCACAGTAGCATGGTGTACCAAGTGGCACCCGGATGGTGGGCTTGGGAACCCTGCTCACATCGTTTGAGGCCATGAGCGACACCCCAGCCGGATCTCCTTGCGGATGGAACTCGAATAGGCGATAAACCTGGACTAGAGACTTGTGTGGTTAGTCAGGTAGTGGACGACTCCCTCGTCAGGCTTCCGCTTGAAGGTTGCCGAGATACACAACGTGTACATGGTGGTAAGTGTGGCGAGAGCGTGTGTGAAGAAGTACACCCCTGCAGGGTTAACATCATCTATTTGAATAGCCATGTCCGCGGTAAAGGACTTCTGGGTTGCCTATGCAGTTCATAGACAAGTGAAAGTGGATACTCTAAAATGCGCAAGATAAGCGTGAGTGCTATGGATGGCGTTCTCATAGAAAGACGGGAGCGGATCCATAGTGGTGTATTGATATGGTGAATATGTGGACTCGTGTGCACCACCTCAAAAGAGTTACTTGCAGCCATAGTTTAGGATAGCCACCGAGTGAAAGCTGGCTTGCTGCAGTTAAACTCCACCACCCCCTTTGTTGATACTGATGCATATGTAGATAGTTCTGATGTAAGTCTTGTTGGGTACATTTGTACTCACGTTTGCCTATTTTATGTTTTGCAGAGAGACTTCAGTCTCGCTATTACTTCTATGTGGTCTTCGATGTTTAGCTTGTTACCTCAGCTACGATCTTGTGCCCTTGGCAGGATCTTGTAGATAGACAGGCTTCTCAGCCTTTTTCATTTGTAGTTGTTTGTACTCAGACAAGTTAAGCTTCCGCATGTGCTTGTTGCTTGTATGCTCTGTATGTTGGGTCATGAGACCCATGTTTGTAATACTTGACTCCTCGGAGCCTAATGAATAAATACTTGAGTTGTAGAGTCATGTTGCGATGCCATGTTGTATTTGCACATATCGAGCATATTGTATGTATGTTATTGAAATGCTTGGTATGTGTGGGATCTAACTATCTAGTTGTTTATCCTTGGTAGCCTCTCTTACCAGGAAATGTCTCCTAGTGCTTCCACTGAGCCATGGTAGCCTGCTACAGCCCGGATTACCGGATTCCTGCTAGCCCAGTTGCTACTGCTCCGGAACACTTAGGCTGCCAGCATGTGTCCTTCTTCGTTCATGTGTTTGTCCCTTCTGGGAAATGTCATGCGATGATCCTTTAAGTCCTTGTAGCTTGCTATGACTTGGGATTCACTCGCTGTTGATCGACATGTTCGTTGCTAGGTCATGTATGCCTGTCCCTGTAAGTTAGTGTCACTTTGGGTTCACGACTAGCCATGTCGGCCCGGGTTCATTGTCATATGGATGCTAGCGACACTATCATATACGTGAGCCAAAAGGCGCAAACGGTCCCGGGCTTGGTAAGGCATCACCCGTGGGAATACCGTGCGTGAGGCCGCAAAGTGATATGAGGTGTTACATGCTAGATCTATGTGGCATTGGATCGGGGTCCTGACAATATAACTTGTATTGTAAGGTAGAAGGAATAGATACCAAGCCGGACACGTTGATGATCCGGCCCTGGGACTCTATAAACCGGCGGGCGTCGACCTATGTATATAAAGGGACGACCCGGCGGCGGTTTAGGGACAACACACAACAACTCGAGAGCCAGGCAAAGCGGATTCGCTCCCTGGTCATCGAAACCCTAGCAATTCCATCACAACTGGAGTAGGCTTTTACCTTCATCGTAAGGGGCCGAACCAGTATAAAATTTTCGTGTCCCTTGTCCGCTTTAACCCCTTTAAGCTAACACGTAGCGATGGCTCCACGACTAAGTCCTTTCACAAGGACATCTGCCGTGGCAAAACCATGACAGTGTGCGTGGAGCTCGTCCACCAGCGAGGCCCCCCGTACGCCGAGCCGCGGGAGCTCGCCGTGCGCGTGGAGCTCGTCCACCAGCGAGGGCCCCCGCACCAGCAACAACACCGCTGGCTACCACACACCATCACCAACGCCTCCTCGTCTCGCTGGCCTCCGGAACGGTCGGCTGCGCAGAGTAGGGCCCAGCCACGGGAGCTCGCCATGTGCGTGGAACTCGTCCCACCATCGAGGCACCCCCACCAGCGACAACACCGTCATCCACGCCCCTCCTCCCCTGTTCATTCTCACCTTCATCGGGCAGGTGAGCTCCTACTTCCTCTCTCGGTCTCCCCTCGAGTTTGTGCTTGTGTTTTTTTGCTTTGTGGGCTATGGCTACTACTTGTGCGACTGGTTATACATGAATTCAGTGCTGCTGGTTTTGTTGTTGCAATGTTTGGCTGATGCTTGCCCTGCTGCCATGTGCTACTACCTGATGTTGGTTGCTTCCTTATTTGGTTATTTGTGAACTAAAAACTCTTCCCAAGATGCAACTATTGAAAAGAAGGCTATGAGCCAAGGAGAAGTGATGATAAATATGGTGTAAGTGCCTGTTATTCATCACACTTGAGGGAAAGGACGCCAAGAGCAAGAGAGAAAGACCAATACATGACTAGGTGAGCTTCATTTTTGGTTTTTAATTTAAGAAGTGTTGAAGGTTATTTCATATGTATGATTAATAGAAAGTTGGTAGTTACCATTCTGTTATTTACTCAAATGGCTATACTTAAAATTACCTTCATACTTTATCCTCTTGGTTTATTTTCCATCTCCAATTGAATTATGGTTTGCAGCCCAAGACCAACTACAATTAATCCATTTATGCATGGAATTTTAAAACATTATAACCGAGCACTTTTCCAGCCCTCTCACGCCCTCAACGTTTATGGCCGTCGGATTTCATGTTTGATTAGCTTCTGGCTGTCAGATTATCCTTAACCAGTAGTTAATCACGATCTGGGCTGCCTGTCCTATTGGGCTGCTGCTCTGGGGACTTTTTTGAAGGCCTGTGGTTGATTGGGCTTCTATGGGCTGACCGATCCGTCGATGCGCTGAAAAGAAAACCATTCAGTTGAGGGGATCCGAGAGGCTCGGTACAGAGGGGGCCCCGACGCCTAGGCGAGCCTCGAGGGATTCCGGCGCGGGCGGGGATCGACACGAGGCTACCGGCTACGTCTCCTCTTCCTCCACGCTGATGCTCCTTACGGCAGCCACTCGTCCGCGTGGCGGACAGGGTTAGATTCACGAGGGATTCCAGCGCGGGAGGGGATCGACCCGAGGCGACGCATCCAGCCCGAATCAACCTGACACGATGCGCGAGGATGCGGCGCGGCGAACCCTAGGTGCCGCCGCCATGCCTACTGCCTCGCCAGTTGCATCGAGGAGATCTATCTTACAAGGTCAAGGTGAGTTTATCTATTCTCTCCATCATATCATTACCCTGGTTTACCTTCTCAGCATCCTCACGTATGGCTAAGGTTTTGAGAAATCCGTACTGCAAATATCATAGGGTGTGCTATTACAGTACATATACTGTAGGGCGTGGTGGTGCTTATAATACTTAACTGTTGAAATCAGCTTTCATGGTTTCAATCGTTTGTGTGCCAATCAATTTGGGTTGGTTCATGTATACATGAATTGTGGGGTGTACTGTTGCTTAACCAACTTGATTTTAGAACCTATTTTCATGTTAGCAGTCAACTTTACTCCATATGTAAAAAATTAAAAGGGCATAATTAACTAACTGTGGAAAATTAGATGCTACAGCCACAATAGTTCCTTTATTTTAACAACACAAAAATTCTATATACACCGAAACCATAAAAAAACATAATGGTCAAAGTTTTGCAATGTACAAGGCAATGGTCGGATGTTATGAAGAATACTAGGAATAAGCATGTAATTCCCTTTGAGGAATGATGAATCCTACTATGTTAACTTTGTTTCTCCAGGCATGTGATCGTTTGAGGCGAGTAGATTCCAATGGTGGAACAGAAGCTATGCTAGATAATCAACCTTTGCACAGTAAAACATATGAAGATGTTTTGAATGTAAGGCATCTTCGCCAATTTGAGGAAAATGACATTAGCTTACTTCCATATATAGATTGTAGAGCGGTTGTCCAAGCTTAATAATATAGCATGGAGACCAAGGCGAACAATAACCCAATGCAGTTGTTGCGTAGAATAGTTTGCATTTGTATGTTCTTTCTTGCTTTCAAATGTTCTTGCACGAGAGGAAGGAAGTGGCAGTCTTTTTGTTCTATGTGGAGATTTGTTCTTTCTTTATATGGGCTATCCCTTCATTGGTCTGGCCTGTTTTCATGTGTTGTACTACATCGTCTGAGAACAAGATCATTGTTTTTATCCAGGGCTACCCAGTTAGGTGTATCTAGACATCATTTTGTATCGTTGAGTAAATTGGTCTTGTGAATCTAAATTCTTGTGTTTGTTTGACTATGCAGGTGCAATTCCTCAAGCATACTGGATGGTCACCAAAGCCTAATTGAGAAATTATTCAACCTATCCATGGATCAGGTAAAATATTCCATTCATAAATGTATGGTGTGCTTTCAGCTCTATCCACATTTTTATCCTTCCTTGTGATTTTTCTATCATGCAATTTTCATCATGTGCTCGTTTGGTGATGCTTCGAATGTGTAACTCTACTTAGATTTTTAGACAACTATATATCTTTGTCAATTATTGCAGGCCAGGTGTTGGTGTGTGGATTGGCCAATCGTGTCAACATTCATATACTATTCCTGTTCTGCAATCATATATTGACTTATCTTCGTATTACTTGATGTATGATTTTCTTTTACTGAGATGTTCTGTTTATATTAGATGTACAAATGCAGACACACTATGCTTGCCTATGTGGCATGACTAGGGAGTGTGCTTAAGATATACTACATGGAGTAGTTCCTATCAGGTGATCATTAATTAGTATGGCAATGAAAATGTTCATGATTGTTCGGTCATACTGCCTTTGAAATGGTCAATATAGATGCACACTCAAATCACTAATTGCATTATTAAGTTCCCAGTCTTGCTTCAGATTTCTTGAACTGAAATAGGACCTGCTTTACAATTGCATGATTATTTACACATTCTCTAACTGAAATGTGGCAACTTAACTGATACAACTTATCTAACTATATATTTATCTATAGGAAATTGAATATTTTGTGTCGTGCAAATCAACAAACTGTAGGAGTTAGCTAAGGGAAGCTGCATCTGTTTCTCCCTACAGAAAAAAAATGCATCTATTCTTTGTCATGGTGTACCACACTAGCTTATCCAAGTGCTCCAAGATATCATCGTATGCCTGAGCTTTGCCTCACATGAAGTCCATCACAACTGAACACGGTTCAGTTTGTTTTTCACCACTAACACTTTATCTTATCCGCTCCATTTTCCGGCAAACTAGGTTGAAAAAGGCATGATATTGTGCGTTGTGTATTCCAAATGGATTGTTGTGGTGGATGTGGTAACACAACTTTGATTTCTTTGCGTGCCAAAGAGACAAAAGGATAGCACATTTTCAAACTTGAGACACGGAGCTTGCAGAAGACTTTTTGATTTGTATTCAACCCAGGACACAGTATGAGCATGGCCATTTCAACAATAGGTAGTTTCTCTTAAATATACTACTTTGTTAGCTTGCAGTTATAATGTAGAGGGTATTTTCTTCTGAAATAACCATACATTGTTAGCACACTATATCTTGGGCCAATTCTGATTATTTGATCATTTATCTATTTACTGCCTGCATCCATGTTTTCACATCTTTTGTTTTACTACCCACCCATTCCATATTATGTGTTATTGATTTAGTACAATGTACTAAATCAACGACAGTTAATATGAAATGAAGGGAGTACTTTGCAAGAATAAAAGTATATTTCTACATTAGTTTCGGCCTAAAGTTGTACGGAGTACATTACTTTGAGATCAACTGAATGTGATTCTGGTACTGTTATATATTGTGAGAACCTTAGCACAGCTGCCTAATACAATAGCATAAGAATATCCCGTCTTGATTACTGAACAATGTATCTTTATGTATTGGATTTATATGTTTCATTTCTCTTATATTTATCAGAATCACTATCATTTGAACGAAAAATTAGACGGGCGTAGCAACGCGCGCCATCGATGATCTAGTTGGGATAACAAGAAGGTAAATAGCTTGCATGATCCCTTTTTTTGAATGTTTGGTATCCACTCTCTGCGTCAAACTTAGCGTCAAATAAGCAGATCCTAGCTACAGATGGGGAGGTGTAGAATGCTTGTCTATAAGCCCAATTAAACTGTTTGCCCATGTGTGATTGTGTAATTTTACTCTCAGCTGCTTGCGCAGCATGGACCTGGAAATACTGGATCCTGTATGTTACTGCAGAAATTTGACTATCTCTTTTTATCAAGGTTTAGAAATACTTAAGAAAGCTTAGTACTATTTGATGGTTGTAAGAATCAAGTTACAATAATTAATATAGGAAGAAATACACTTCAAAATTTACTCGGGGCTATGTTGGTCATCTGGCTACATCTTTGGAGAAAATTGCTAGATATGCTACTTCCATTGGCATATATGTTTCCTCTCTAGTTGATTTGTGTAAACAGTAGACCATATATATACTACCACATTATATTGACAAGAGGTATAGAGGACGTACATATGTACTACCTTGAAAATTCCTTTGTGTGTGCTATGCTATGCCTGAGGAGTGCACAACAAATGCTTCTTCAGCACTAATGGGAGATTTTGTACATGTTTAGCAGTTCAATGTTTTCAGGATTAGAAGCTTTTTCAATAACTTATCTGAATTTGTAGCTCAATATGTTACTCATGTATGTAGGTGTATTTAAGTCTTTTGTAGAACGAGATTATTGATGTATATCCTAAAAAATATTTCCTTTACTTGGAACCAAATTGTTCATTACCAATTGTATATGGGCACTATTTTATACAAGATGCAGCTTAGGGTGTGTTTGGATGCTGCCCGAGCTAGCCCTGCCAACCTATGGGCGTGCCAAAAAATTGGCGCAGGATTCCTCCGCCAATGACTTGCCCAGAAGTTGGCGGAAAATTGAACTGAGAAAGCTAGCGTGGTTAGGGCGAGCCAATTTATTGGCGGTCATCCAAACAAGCGCCCACACCCGGTCAACTACCAACTTTTTGGCTAGGCTGCCCTTGGCTCCAATCCAAACACGCCCTTAGTGTGCACTGAAACATTACCTACAGAGTTTGGCACAATTGGTAAAAGATTACTGCTAATGAACCGCAAACTATTACAAAGAACATGTGATGCATGTAAGCATGCTCTCACAAGTTCTTCTTTGTTCGGCTCTTTTCGGGTATGAAAGCTTCACTCAGTAATTATCAACCGGTATGCCATTCTTCTCTATCAACTCTATTTCATGCTGGAGAGGCTCTGTAAAGCAATTGCATATTGTCTTGTCTAAATAATATTAATTATGTATTTCTTTAGGGAGATAAATGGAATTTATGATAAGAGCTTCGAACGTTTGCCAAAATTCCTTGACCCAAAGTGAAATTAGATTTGTAAATTGTCTTGGATATGAGCTGAAGCTTGCAACATCTATAGTTAATTTTTACAGCTTCTGCATCTACAATTAATTTTAGAGCTTATGCTGTTGGGAAACGTAGTAATTTCAAAAAAATTCCTACACACATGCAAGATCATGGTGATGCATAGCAACGAGAGGGGAGAGTGTTGTCCACGTACCCTCGTAGACCGAAAGCGGAAGCGTTATCACAACGCGGTTGATGTAGTCGTACGTCTTCACGATCCGACCGATCAAGTACCGAACGTACGGTACCTCCGAGTTCAGCACACGTTCAGCCCGATGACGTCCCTCGAACTCCGATCCAGCCGAGTGTTGAGGGAGAGTTTTGTCAGCACGACAGCGTGGTGATGATGATGATGTTCTACCGACGCAGGGCTTCGCCTAAGCACCGCTACAGTATTATCGAGGTGGACTATGGTGGAGGGGGGCACCGCACACGACTAGAAGATCAAACGATCAATTGTTGTATCTCTATGATGCCCCTGCCCCTGTATATAAAGGAGCAAGGGGGTGCAACCGGGCAGGAGAGAGGGTGCGCCAGGAGGAGTCCTACTCCCACCGGGAGTAGGACTCCCCCCCTTTCCTAGTTGGATTAGGACTTGGGAGGGGGAAAGAGGAGGGGGAGAAGAAGGAAGGGGGCCGCCCCACTCTCCTTGTCCTATTCGGACTAGGGGGGGGGGGCGCGGACCAGCCCTGGCCGCCTCTCCTCTTCTCCGTAAAGGCCCACTAAGGCCCACTAACCTCCCGGGGGTTTCCGGTAACCTCCCGGTACTCCGGTAAAATCCTGATTTCACCCGGAACACTTCCGATATCCAAATATAGGCTTCCAATATATCAATCTTCATATCTCGACCATTTCGAGACTCCTCATCATGTCCGTGATCATATCGGGGACTCCGAACAACCTTCGGTACATCAAAACATATAAACTCATAATATAACTGCCATCGAAACGTTAAGCGTGCGGCCACTACAGGTTCGAGAACTATGTAGACATGACCGAGACACGTCTCCGGTCAATAACCAATAGCGGAGCATGGATGCTCATATTGGTTCCCACATATTCTACGAAGATCTTTATCGGTCAGACCGCATAACAACATACGTTGTTCCCTTTGTCATCAGTATGTTACTTGTCCGAGATTCGATCGTCAGTATCTCAATACCTAGTTTCAATCTCATTACCGGCAAGTCTCTTTACTCGTTCCGTAATACATCATCCCGCAACTAACTCATTAGTTGCAATGCTTGCAAGGCTTAAGTGATGTGCATTACCGAGAGGGCCCAGAGATACCTCTCCGACAATCGGAGTGACAAATCCTAATCTTGAAATACGCCAACTCAACAAGTACTTTCGGAGAGACCTGTAGAGCACCTTTATAATCACCCAGTTACATTGTGACGTTTGGTAGCACACAAAGTGTTCCTCCGGTAAACGGGAGTTGCATAATCTCATAGTCATAGGAACATGTATAAGTCATGAAGAAAGCAATAGCAACATACTAAACGATCATGTGCTAAGCTAACGGAATGGGTCAAGTCAATCATATCATTCTCCTAATGATGTGATCTCATTAATCAAATGACAACTCTTTGTCTATGGTTAGGAAACTAAACCATCTCTGATCAACGAGCTAGTCAAGTAGAGGCATACTAGTAACATACTGTTTGTCTATGTATTCACACATGTATTATGTTTCCGGTTAATACAATTCTAGCATGAACAATAAACATTTATCATGATATAAGAAAATAAATAATAACTTTATTATTTCCTCTAGGGCATATTTCCTTCATATGCAGCTATGATCAGTATTTCTACTAAAACTTTTACAGTCTCAAGGAGAAATCCTCTCATGGGGCTTTAGCAGAAGCTGCTTTTTCTTAGTACTTGACATACTTCGTATGATTCCTTTTATTATTAATAACAATAATAAGTACTATTTCAGTTTACTTAAATTTCGCATGCTAAAGTCTCATGTTTTCACCATCACCATTTGATTGTTTGGATATTTAAATTGCAGCACTTGTTACCCCCTTCCTTCCTCCATCCCTGCCCCTCCTACGAGCTCCTCCCTCTCTTCGTGTCGCCCGCCATCGCAGCGATGCAGAACAAGGCGCCGAGCCGCGAGAGCTCGCCGTGTGCGTGGAGCTTGTACACCAGCGAGGCCCCCTGTACGCCGAGCCGCGGGAGCTCGCCGTGCGCGTGGAGCTCGTCCACCAGCGAGGGCCCCCACACCAGAAACAACACCGCTAGCTACCACACACCATCACCCACGCCTCCTCGTCTCGCTGGCCTCCGCGGCGGTCGGTGATGCAGAGCAGGGCGCCGAGCCGCGGGAGCTCGCCATGTGCGTGGAACTCGTCCCACCATCGAGGGCCCCCGCGCCAGCGACAACACCGTCACCCACGCCCCTCCTCCCTTGCTCATTCTCACCTCCATCAGGCAGGTGAGCTCCTACTTCCTATCTCGGTCTCCCCTCGAGTTTGTGCTTGTGTTTTTTTGCTTTGTGGGCTATGGCTACTACTTGTGCGACTGGTTATACATGAATTCAGTGCTGCTGGTTTTGTAGTTGCAATGTTTGGCTGCTGCTTGCCCTGCTGCCATGTGCTACTACCTGATGTTGGTTGCTTACTTATTTGGTTATTTGTGAACTAAAAACTCTTCCCAAGATGCAACTATTGAAAAGAAGGCTATGAGCCAAGGAGAAGTGATGATAAATATGGTGTAAGTGCGTGTTATTCATCACACTTGAGGGAAAGGACACCAAGAGCAAGAGAGAAAGACCAATACATGACTAGGTGAGCTTCATTTTTGGTTTTTAATTTAAGAAGTGTTGAAGGTTATTTCATATGTATGATTAATAGAAAGTTGGTAGTTACCATTCTGTTATTTACTCAAATGACTATACTTAGAATTACCTTCATACTTTACCCTCTTGGTTTATTTTCCATCTCCAATTGGATTATGGTTTGCAGCCCAAGACCAACTACAATTAATCCATTTATGCATGGAATTGGGATAACAAGAAGGTAAATGGCTTGCATGATCCCTTTTTTTGAATGTTTGGTATCCACTCTCTGTGTCAAACTTAGCGTCAAATAAGCAGATCCTAGCTACAGATGGGGAGGTGTAGAATGCTTGTTTATAAGCCCAATTAAATTGTTTGCCCATGTGTGATTGTGTAATTTTACTCTCAGCTGCTTGCGCAGCATGGACCTGGAAATACTGGATCCTGTATGTTGCAACAGAAATTTGACTATCTCTTTTTATTAAGGTTTAGAAATACTTAAGAAAGCTTAGTACTATTTGATGGTTGTAAGAATCAAGTTACAATAATTAATATAGGAAGAAATACACTTCAAAATTTACTCGGGGCTATGTTGGTCATCTGGCTACATCTTTGGAGAAAATTGCTAGATATGCTACTTCCATTGGCATATATGTTTCCTCTCTAGTTGATTTGTGTAAAAAGTAGACCATATATATACTACCACATTATATTGACAAGAGGTATATAGGACGTACATATGTACTACCTTGAAAATTCCTTTGTGTGTGCTATGCTATGCCTGAGGAGTGCACAACAAGTGCTTATTCAGCACTAATGGGAGATTTTGTACATGTTTAGCAGTTCAATGTTTTCAGGATTAGAAGCTTTTTCAATAACTTATCTGAATTTGTAGCTCAATATGTTACTCATGTATGTAGGTGTATTTAAGTCTTTTGTAGAACGAGATTATTGATGTATATCCTAAAAAATATTTCCTTTACTTGGAACCAAATTGTTCATTACCAATTGTATATGGGCACTATTTTATACAAGATGCAGCTTAGGGTGTGTTTGGATGCTGCCCGAGCTAGCCCTGCCAACCCATGGGCGTGCCAAAAAATTGGCGCAGGATTCCTCCGCCCATGACTTGCCCAGAAGTTGGCGGAAAATTGAACTGAGAAAGCTAGCGTGGTTAGGGCGAGCCAATTTATTGGCAGTCATCCAAACAAGCGCCCACACCCAGTCAACTACCAACTTTTTGGCTAGGCTGCCCTTGGCTCCAATCCAAACACGCCCTTAGTGTGCACTGAAACATTACCTACAGAGTTTGGCACAATTGGTAAAAGATTACTGCTAATGAACCACAAACTATTACAACGAACATGTGATGCATGTAAGCATGCTCTCACAAGTTCTTCTTTGTTCGGCTCTTTTCGCGTATGAAAGCTTCACTCAGTAATTATCAACCGGTATGCCATTCTTCTCTATCAACTCTATTTCATGCTGGAGAGGCTCTGTAAAGCAATTGCATATTGTCTTGTCTAAATAATATTAATTATGTATTTCTTTAGGGAGATAAATGGAATTTATGATAAGAGCTTCGAACGTTTGCCAAAATTCCTTGACCCAAAGTGAAATTATATTTGTAAATTGTCTTGGATATGAGCTGAAGCTTGCAACATCTATAGTTAATTTTTACAGCTTCTGCATCTACAATTAATTTTAGAGCTTATGCTGTTGGGGAACGTAGTAATTTCAAAAAAAATCCTACGCACATGCAAGATCATGGTGATGCATAGCAACGAGAGGGGAGAGTGTTGTCCACGTACCCTCGTAGACCGAAAGCGGAAGCGTTATCACAACGCGGTTGATGTAGTCGTACGTCTTCACGATCCGACCGATCAAGTACCGAACGTACGGCACCTCCGAGTTCAGCACACGTTCAGCCCGATGACGTCCCTCGAACTCCGATCCAGCCGAGTGTTGAGGGAGAGTTTTGTCAGTACGACAGCATGGTGATGATGATGATGTTCTACCGACGCAGGGCTTCGCCTAAGCACCGCTACAGTATTATCGAGGTGGACTATGGTGGAGGGGGGCACCGCACACGACTAGAAGATCAAACGATCAATTGTTGTATCTCTAGGGTGCCCCCCTGCCCCTGTATATAAAGGAGCAAGGGGGTGCGGCCGGCCAGGAGAGAGGGTGCGCCAAGAGGAGTCCTACTCCCACCGGGAGTAGGACTCCCCCCTTTCCTAGTTGGATTAGGACTTGGGAGGGGGAAAGAGGAGGGGGAGAAGAAGGAAGGGGGGCCGCCCCCCTCTCCTTGTCCTATTCGGACTAGGGGGAGGGGCGCGCGGACTAGCCCTGGCCGCCTCTCCTCTTCTCTGTAAAGGCCCACTAAGGCCCACTAACCTCCCGGGGGGTTCCGGTAACCTCCCGGTACTCCGGTAAAATCCTGATTTCACCCGGAACACTTCTGATATCCAAATATAGGCTTCCAATATATCAATCTTCATGTCTCGACCATTTTGAGACTCCTCATCATGTCCGTGATCATATCCGGGACTCCGAACAACCTTCGGTACATCAAAACATATAAACTCATAATATAACTGTCATCGAAACGTTAAGTGTGCGGACCCTACAGGTTCGAGAACTATGTAGACATGACCGAGACACGTCTCCGGTCAATAACCAATAGCGGAACTGTCACACCCTAGCTAGTTCATGCATTAGAGTGTTGCATCATGTCTATTCTTTCATCAGAAACCTGAAATGGGGATGACAGAACACCCAGCCCCCTCTGAAACCAACTAGGGTTTACTAAAAACTTTTTCAATGAACCTGAAATGCCCTTCTAAAATGCCCATCATTTTTGTCTTGGTTCAGAACCTCTGCCAAAAGTGATGCACATTTTCCTAGGTCATCTTAGGGTCTTTGAATTAAATCCTAGATATTTGAATTTGGGCATTTAAAATTATATAAAATATTCAGATGCTCAAATATCTCCAAACTAAAATGTTTCATGTTGGAAATAATCCAACTATGGACCAGGAGTAGTTTGGTGATTTTAGGAGTTGCCTAAGTATTTTTAATAATTCAACAAAGTTGCAGAAGTATTAAAAAAACAGAAAACAGGAAGTAACAGGAAAACTTACCTGGCGCCCAGCACCCGGCCCACCTGCCGGCCCAGCCCAGCGCCGCGCCAGCGAGCTGCTTGCTGGCCAGGCAGGCAGGCAGGTGCCCGACGGCGACCGCAGCGCGCGCCACGCAGCTGGCCGTCGCCCTGCTTCACCTCCTCGCCTCGGGGCTGGATGGATGAACTCCACGCCGCGTCGTGAACCTCCAGGACACCTCCATTCTCCCCCAACCCCTCTCTCTCGCGCTCCCCCGCCATGGCCGACGCCATCGCCGCCACCCCCTCGCCGTAGCCACGCCCTTCGTCAACCCCACGCCGTGCCGCCGTGTCCAGGAGCTCCGCCACCCTCCTCTCCTTCGAGCAAGCCGAGCCCCGAGCGCTCGCAAGGCCTGAGTCCACCGCATCGACCTCGACCGAACCGCCATCGCCGGAGATCCCCTTCAACGCCGTCGTCGCTCCGGCCCGTCCCCGGCCGCACCAAGTGCTTCGTCGAACTCCCCGTGAGCTTAACCATCTTCCCCTCCCTTCTTTTCTTGCTCCCGAGCCGTGTAGCGACCTCCCGGAGCTCAACCGCACCCACCGCCGCGGAGCTCGTCGCCGACGTGCTCCCGGTCACCCTCCGGCCACAAACTGGTGTCCATCATGCTCACCGCGTCACGTAGCACCTAACCAGCTACTCCCCGCACCTCACCGACCCCTCTAGCGTAAAGTTCGCCCTCGGCCAAACTCCGGTGGCTGCCAAAGTCGTCGCCGGCGCCAACTCCGGCCACCCCGACCCCAACGGACTCCACCAAGAGCTGCGGCTCGTCCTCAGCTCCACTCCGATGGCCTCCGCGACCCATTTGGTGGCCGGAACGGCCAAAACCACTTCTGCCGCCGCGTCGGGCTCGCCGGCGGCTAAACGCCGGTGCAGCCGACCTGGGTTTGACCATGGGTGGGCCCTGGTTGACTCTCCTGAGTCAATGACAGGTGGGGCCCAGCCCTGTTAACTATTTAGGATTAGTTTAAATTAATTTTAGTTTAACTAATCACACTGACACGCGGGACCCACTGTCAGGTTTGACCCGGACCGTGTCCCGTTGACCTGCTGATGTCACACTGACGTCAGGCTGACGCAGTAATTGATTTTCTGGATTTAATCTAATATAGGAAATTCCAGAATATAGTTTAAATTTCAAAAATTCATAACTTTTAATCTGTAACTCCAAATCAGACAAGTTATATATGAAAAATGATCAGAAAAATCCAATCTATCCATCTGTACTATTTTCATGCATGATTAAACAAGTTAACTTGATGTTTAATGTAGAGCAAGGTAAAACACTTTAAAGGGCCATGTATGAGTTTGAAATTTGAATCTTTGGTTCAAATTGGTTCAAACCCTTCTGGTCTTAGTTGCATTAGCCCAACACACTCTTATTGCCATGTTTCATGCATGCATCATATTGTCGCACATTGTTTGGTGATGGTTGTGTATCGGTGTTCTTTGCGGCAGGTTCTGCCTCCGAGGAGTACCGTGATTACCCTAACGAAGAACCGTATCAGTGCATCGAACCATCAGGCAAGCAACCAACCATTTGATCATATCGATACAATCCCATGTTCTCGCTCCTGCTCTTTTTTTACTGCATTAAGACAACGCGTTTCAAACTGCTGTGTGCTACGGTAGTTGAACCCACTTCCTCTGCATGACCTGTCATTGCCACAGTAACTAGATGAAACCCACTAGCATGTGTAGGAGTTGATTGAGCCATATGTATGTGTTGTTCCTACCTTGCTATGCCTGCTATGCTTAGAGTCGTGTCAGGTCTGGTTCATCTGGGTGATGGGCTAGAGTGAAATGATCATGTCGGTAATGAGAGTGGTGTGTGAACACGATTTGGTAAAGGTATCGATGAGAGGCCATGTAGGAGTACATGGTGGGTTGTTTCATTGAAGCCGACCTTAAGCACTGAGATTTGTATGTGTGATTTAAGAATCAGCTACTACCATGCATTGGGCCCGAAACCAATGGACCCTCTCGGCTTCTTATTCACCCTAGTTCTCCGTCCAGGAGTTGCAAGTAGTTTCTGGTGTTTGTAGCCTACTGGAGGCCGTGGACAGCGCTGACCGTAGGGGTGGGCTGTGATGCGGTAGGTACGTGGCCGGGAATACCGGGCACCTGTTAGGTGTCACGGACCCCTGTACACATCGTTCGGGGCCGTATGGGAAATCTCGGCCGGACTCCCTGCGGATGGAACCTGGATAGGCGATAAACCTGGATTGGAGACTTAGGTGATTAGGTAGGTCGTGGCCGACACCCACGTTGGGCTTCCGCTTGAAGGTTGCCGAGTACATGTCGTGTAAACGACGGTAAGTGGTGAGAGCGTGTATGAAGAAGTACACCCCTGCAGGGTTATCATGATCTATTTGAATAGCCGCGTCCGCGGTAAAGGACTACTTGGTTGCCTATACAGTTCATAGACAAGTAAATGGAAACTACTAAAAGCCTCAAGATAAGTGTGAGTGCCGAGGATGGCTCTTCCGTGGGAAGACGGAGGTGGATCCTCGGTAGTGTATTGAAGTGGTGAGTAGTGGACTCGTGTGCGCAAAACCATTTCAAGTTGGAGTCTCGTAGGATAGCCTAGCCAAGAGTCAAAGCTGGCTTGCTGCAACAACTCCACCAACCCTTCTTGATAATGTGCATGTATGTAGGATCTGATGTAAGTCTTGCTGAGTACCTTTGTACTCATGTTGCTATAATTTACATTTTTACAGAAGACGCTGCAACCCCTTCTGATGGGTTCTTCGTAGACGTTGACATCAATGAGTAGGCTAAGGCCCAGGTGGTGATCCTGAGCTTGTGAAGGACCACGTAGTATAGCTAGGCTTTCCAAGCCTCTTTTATTTTACTAGTTGTCTGTACCCAGACAAGTTACTTCCGCTGCTGGTTTGTATGACTGTATGACTTGAATGCTGGGTCGTGTGACCCGTACCTATGTGTATGTTATGTATGGCTCTTTGAGCCTTAAATAAAATACTTGTGTCTTAGAGTCATGTTGTGATGCCTTGTTGTATTTGCACATATCGAGCATATTGTGTGTATGATTGAAATGCTTGGTATGTGTGGGATCTGACTATCTAGTTGTTTATCTTTAGTAGCCTCTCTTACCGGGAAATGTCTCCTAGTGTCTCCACTGAGCCATGGTAACTTGCTACTGCTCCGGAACACTTAGGCTGGCCGGCATGTGTCCTTCTTCGTTCCTGTGTCTGTCCCTTCGGGGAAATGTCACGCATTGAGTACCGGAGGCCTGTTAGCCCGCTACAGCCCGGTTTACCGGAGTCCTGCTAGCCCAGTGCTACAGCGCGGACCCACTTGCTGATGACCGACACGTTCGATGCTGGGTCATGGATGCCTGTCCTTGTAAGTCTGTGCCACTTTGGGTTTACGACTAGCCATGTCAGCCCGGGCTCCTTATCATATGGGTGCTAGCGACACTATCATATACGTGTGCCAAAAGGCGCAAACGGTCCCGGGCAAAGGTAAGACGACACCCGTGGGAATACCGTGCGTGAGGCCGCAAAGTGATATGAGGTGTTACATGCTAGAACTATGTGGCATCGAGTCGGGGTCCCGACAGGAACATGGATGCTCATATTGGTTCCCACATATTCTACGAAGATCTTTATCGGTCAGACCGCATAACAACATACGTTGTTCCCTTTGTCATCGGTATGTTACTTGTCCGAGATTCGATCGTCAGTATCTCAATACCTAGTTTCAATCTCGTTACCGGCAAGTCTCTTTACTCGTTCCGTAATACATCATCCCGCAACTAACTCATTAGTTGCAATGCTTGCAAGGCTTAAGTGATGTGCATTACCGAGAGGGCCCAAAGATACCTCTCCGACAATCGGAGTGACAAATCCTAATCTTGAAATACGCCAACTCAACAAGTACCTTCGGAGAGACCTGTAGAGCACCTTTATAATCACCCAGTTACCTTGTGAAGTTTGGTAGCACACAAAGTGTTCCTTCGGTAAACGAGAGTTGCATAATCTCATAGTCATAGGAACATGTATAAGTCATGAAGAAAGCAATAGCAACATACTAAACGATCGTGTGCTAAGCTAACGGAATGGGTCTAGTCAATCACATCATTCTCCTAATGATGTGATCTCATTAATCAAATGACAACTCTTTGTCTATGGTTAGGAAACTAAACCATCTCTGATCAACGAGCTAGTCAAGTAGAGGCATACTAGTAACATACTGTTTGTCTATGTATTCACACATGTATTATGTTTCCGGTTAATACAATTCTAGCATGAACAATAAACATTTATCATGATATAAGAAAATAAATAATAACTTTATTATTGCCTCTAGGCATATTTCCTTCATATGCAGCTATGATCAGTATTTCCGCTGAAACTTTTACAGTCTCAAGGAGAAATCCTCTCGTGGGGCTTTAGCAGAAGCTGCTTTTTCTTAGTACTTGACATACTTCGTATGATTCCTTTTATTATTAATAACAATAATAAGTACTATTTCTGTTTACTTTAATTTCGCATGCTAAAGTCTCATGTTTTCACCATCACCATTTGATTGTTTGGATATTTAAATTGCAACACTTGTTACCCCCTTCCTTCCTCCATCCCCGCCCCTCCTGCGAGCTCCTCCCTCTCTTCGTGTCGCCCGCCATCGCAGTGATGCAAAACAAGGCGCCGAGCCGTGAGAGCTCGCCGTGTGCGTGGAGCTTGTACACCAGCGAGGCCCCCTGTACTCAAATGACTATACAATTACCTTCATACTTTACCCTCTTGGTTTATTTTCCATCTCCAATTGGATTATGGTTTGCAGCCCAAGACCAACTACAATTAATCCATTTATGCATGGAATTGGGATAACATGAAGGTAAATGGCTTGCATGATCCCTTTTTTGAATGTTTGGTATCCACTCTCTGCGTCAAACTTAGCGTCAAATAAGCAGATCCTAGCTACAAATGGGGAGGTGTAGAATGCTTGTCTATAAGCCCAATTAAACTGTTTGCCCATGTGTGATTGTGTAATTTTACTCTCAGCTGCTTGCGCAGCATGGACCTGGAAATACTGGATCCTGTATGTTGCTGCAGAAATTTGACTATCTCTTTTTATCAAGGTTTAGAAATACTTAAAAAAGCTTAGTACTATTTGATGGTTGTAAGAATCAAGTTACAATAATTAATATAGGAAGAAATACACTTCAAAATTTACTCGGGGCTATGTTGGTCATCTGGCTACATCTTTGGAGAAAATTGCTAGATATGCTACTTACATTGGCATATATGTTTCCTCTCTAGTTGATTTGTGTAAAAAGTAGACCATATATATACTACCACATTATATTGACAAGAGGTATATAGGACGTACATATGTACTACCTTGAAAATTCCTTTGTGTGTGCTATGCTATGCCTGAGGAGTGCACAACAAATGCTTATTCAGCACTAATGGGAGATTTTGTACATGTTTAGCAGTTCAATGTTTTCAGGATTAGAAGCTTTTTCAATAACTTATCTGAATTTTAGCTCAATATGTTACTCATGTATGTAGGTGTATTTAAGTCTTTTGTAGAACGAGATTATTGATGTATATCCTAAAAAATATTTCCTTTACTTGGAACCAAATTGTTCATTACCAATTGTATATGGGCACTATTTTATACAAGATGCAGCTTAGGGTGTGTTTGGATGCTGCCCGAGCTAGCCCTGCCAACCCATGGGCGTGCCAAAAAATTGGCGCAGGATTCCTCCGCCCATGACTTGCCCAGAAGTTGGCGGAAAATTGAACTGAGAAAGCTAGCGTGGTTAGGGCGAGCCAATTTATTGGCAGTCATCCAAACAAGCGCCCACACCCGGTCAACTACCAACTTTTTGGCTAGGCTGCCCTTGGCTCCAATCCAAACACGCCCTTAGTGTGCACTGAAACATTACCTACAGAGTTTGGCACAATTGGTAAAAGATTACTGCTAATGAACCGCAAACTATTACAAAGAACATGTGATGCATGTAAGCATGCTCTCACAAGTTCTTCTTTGTTCGGCTCTTTTCGCGTATGAAAGCTTCACTCAGTAATTATCAACCGGTATGCCATTCTTCTCTATCAACTCTATTTCATGCTGGAGAGGCTCTGTAAAGCAATTGCATATTGTCTTGTCTAAATAATATTAATTATGTATTTCTTTAGGGAGATAAATGGAATTTATGATAAGAGCTTCGAACGTTTGCCAAAATTCCTTGACCCAAAGTGAAATTAGATTTGTAAATTGTCTTGGATATGAGCTGAAGCTTGCAACATCTATAGTTAATTTTTAC
The DNA here is from genome assembly GCF_018294505.1 of Triticum aestivum. Lineage (NCBI taxonomy): Eukaryota > Viridiplantae > Streptophyta > Magnoliopsida > Poales > Poaceae > Triticum > Triticum aestivum. Next base: position 693,443,194 of record NC_057800.1, read on the forward strand.
AGCTTCTGCATCTACAATTAATTTTAGAGCTTATGCTGTTGGGGAACGTAGTAATTTCAAACAAATTCCTACGCACATGCAAGATCATGGTGATGCATAGCAACGAGAGGGGAGAGTGTTGTCCACGTACCCTCGTAGACCGAAAGCGGAAGCGTTATCACAACGCGGTTGATGTAGTCGGACGTCTTCACGATCCGACCGATCAAGTACCGAACGTACGGCACCTCCGAGTTCAGCACACGTTCAGCCCGATGACGTCCCTCGAACTCCGATCCAGCCGAGTATTGAGGAAGAGTTTTGTCAGCATGACAGCATGGTGATGATGATGATGTTCTACCGACGCAGGGCTTCGCCTAAGCACCGCTACAGTATTATCGAGGTGGACTATGGTGGAGGGGGGCACCGCACACGACTAGAAGATCAAACGATCAATTGTTGTATCTCTAGGGTGCCCCCTGCCCCTGTATATAAAGGAGCAAGGGGCGCGGCCGGCCAGGAGAGAGGGTGCGCCAGGAGGAGTCCTACTCCCACCGGGAGTAGGACTCCCCCCCCTTTCCTAGTTGGATTAGGACTTGGGAGGGGGAAAGAGGAGGGGGGGAAGAAGGAAGGGGGGCCGCCCCCTTCTCCTTGTCCTATTCGGACTAGGGGGAGGGGCGCGCGGACCAGCCCTGACCGCCTCTCCTCTTCTACGTAAAGGCCCACTAAGGCCCACTAACCTCCCGGGGGGTTCCGGTAACCTCCCGGTACTCCGGTAAAATCCTTATTTCACCCGGAACACTTCCGATATCCAAATATAGGCTTTCAATATATCAATCTTCATGTCTCGACCATTTCGAGACTCCTCATCATGTCCGTGATCATATCCGGGACTCCGAACAACCTTCGGTACATCAAAACATATAAACTGATAATATAACTGTCATCGAAACGTTAAGCGTGCGGACCCTATAGGTTCGAGAACTATGTAGACATGACCGAGACACGTCTCCGGTCAATAACCAATAGCGGAACATGGATGCTCATATTAGTTCCCACATATTCTACGAAGATCTTTATCGGTCAGACCGCATAACAACATACATTGTTCCCTTTGTCATCGGTATGTTACTTGTCCCAGATTCGATCGTCAGTATCTCAATACCTAGTTTCAATCTCGTTACCGGCAAGTCTCTTTACTCATTCCGTAATACATCATCCCGCAACTAACTCATTAGTTGCAATGCTTGCAAGGCTTAAGTGATGTGCATTACCGAGAGGGCCCAGAGATACCTCTCCGACAATCGGAGTGACAAATCCTAATCTTGAAATACGCCAACTCAACAAGTACCTTCGGAGAGACCTGTAGAGCACCTTTATAATCACCCGGTTACGTTGTGACGTTTGGTAGCACACAAAGTGTTCCTCCGGTAAACGGGAGTTGCATAATCTCATAGTCATAGGAACATGTATAAGTCATGAAGAAAGCAATAGCAACATACTAAACGATCGTGTGCTAAGCTAACGGAATGGGTCAAGTCAATCACATCATTCTCCTAATGATGTGATCTCATTAATCAAATGACAACTCTTTGTCTATGGTTAGGAAACTAAACCATCTCTGATCAACGAGCTAGTCAAGTAGAGGCATACTAGTAACATACTGTTTGTCTATGTATTCACACATGTATTATGTTTCCGGTTAATACAATTCTAGCATGAACATTAAACATTTATCATGATATAAGAAAATAAATAATAACTTTATTATTGCCTCTAGGGCATATTTCCTTCATATGCAACTATGATCAGTATTTCCGCTGAAACTTTTACAGTCTCAAGGAGAAATCCTCTCGTGGGGCTTTAGCAGAAGCTGCTTTTTCTTAGTACTTGACATACTTTGTATGATTCCTTTTATTATTAATAACAATAATAAGTACTATTTATGTTTACTTAAATTTCGCTTGCTAAAGTCTCATGTTTTCACCATCACCATTTGATTGTTTGGATATTTAAATTGCAGCACTTGTTACCCCCATCCTTCCTCCATCCCCGCCCCTCCTGCGAGCTCCTCCCTCTCTTCGTGTCGCCCGCCATCGCAGTGATGCAGAACAAGGCGCCGAGCCGCGAGAGCTCGCCGTGTGCGTGGAGCTTGTACACCAGCGAGGCCCCCTGTACGCCGAGCCGCGGGAGCTCGCCGTGCGCGTGGAGCTCGTCCACCAGCGAGGGCCCCCGCACCAGAAACAACACCGCTAGCTGCCACACACCATCACCCACGCCTCCTCGTCTCGCTGGCCTCCGCGGCGGTCGGCGACGCAGAGCAGGGCGCCAAGCCGCGGGAGCTCGCCATGTGCGTGGAACTCGTCCCACCACCGAGGGCCCCCGCGCCAGCGACAACACCGTCACCCACGCCCCTCCTCCCTTGCTCATTCTCACCTCTATCAGGCAGGTGAGCTCCTACTTCCTATCTCGGTCTCCCCTCGAGTTTGTGCTTGTGTTTTTTTGCTTTGTGGGCTATGGCTACTACTTGTGCGACTGGTTATACATGAATTCAGTGCTGCTGGTTTTGTTGTTGCAATGTTTGGCTGCTGCTTGCCCTGCTGCCATGTGCTACTACCTGATGTTGGTTGCTTACTTATTTGGTTATTTGTGAACTAAAACTCTTCCCAAGATGCAAATATTGAAAAGAAGGCTATGAGCCAAGGAGAAGTGATGATAAATATGGTGTAAGTGTCTGTTATTCATCACACTTGAGGGAAAGGACACCAAGAGCAAGAGAGAAAGACCAATACATGACTAGGTGAGCTTCATTTTTGGTTTTTAATTTAAGAAGTGTTGAAGGTTATTTCATATGTATGATTAATAGAAAGTTGGTAGTTACCATTCTGTTATTTACTCAAATGACTATACTTAGAATTACCTTCATACTTTACCCTCTTGGTTTATTTTCCATCTCCAATTGGATTATGGTTTGCAGCCCAAGACCAACTACAATTAATCCATTTATGCATGGAATTGGGATAACAAGAAGGTAAATGGCTTGCATGATCCCTTTTTTTGAATGTTTGGTATCCACTCTCTGCGTCAAACTTAGCGTCAAATAAGCAGATCCTAGCTGCAGATGGGGAGGTGTAGAATGCTTGTCTATAAGCCCAATTAAATTGTTTGCCCATGTGTGATTGTGTAATTTTACTCTCAGCTGCTTACGCAGCATGGACCTGGAAATACTGGATCCTGTATGTTGCTGCAGAAATTTGACTATCTCTTTTTATCAAGGTTTAGAAATACTTAAGAAAGCTTAGTACTATTTGATGGTTGTAAGAATCAAGTTACAATAATTAATATAGGAAGAAATACACTTCAAAATTTACTCGGGGCTATGTTGGTCATCTGGCTACATCTTTGGAGAAAATTGCTAGATATGCTACTTCCATTGGCATATATGTTTCCTCTCTAGTTGATTTGTGTAAAAAGTAGACCATATATATACTACCACATTATATTGACAAGAGGTATATAGGACGTACATATGTACTACCTTGAAAATTCCTTTGTGTGTGCTATGCTATGCCTGAGGAGTGCACAACAAGTGCTTATTCAGCACTAATGGGAGATTTTGTACATGTTTAGCAGTTCAATGTTTTCAGGATTAGAAGCTTTTTCAATAACTTATCTGAATTTGTAGCTCAATATGTTACTCATGTATGTAGGTGTATTTAAGTCTTTTGTAGAACGAGATTATTGATGTATATCCTAAAAAATATTTCCTTTACTTGGAACCAAATTGTTCATTACCAATTGGTTATGGGCACTATTTTATACAAGATGCAGCTTAGGGTGTGTTTGGATGCTGCCCGAGCTAGCCCTGCCAACCCATGGGCGTGCCAAAAAATTGGCGCAGGATTCCTCCGCCCATGACTTGCCCAGAAGTTGGTGGAAAATTGAACTGAGAAAGCTAGCGTGGTTAGGGCGAGCCAATTTATTGGCGGTCATCCAAACAAGCGCCCACACCCGGTCAACTACCAACTTTTTGGATAGGCTGCCCTTGGCTCCAATCCAAACACGCCCTTAGTGTGCACTGAAACATTACCTACAGAGTTTGGCACAATTGGTAAAAGATTACTGCTAATGAACCGCAAACTATTACAAAGAACATGTGATGCATGTAAGCATGCTCTCACAAGTTCTTCTTTGTTCGGCTCTTTTCTGGTATGAAAGCTTCACTCAGTAATTATCAACCGGTATGCCATTCTTCTCTATCAACTCTATTTCATGCTGGAGAGGCTCTGTAAAGCAATTGCATATTGTCTTGTCTAAATAATATTAATTATGTATTTCTTTAGGGAGATAAATGGAATTTATGATAAGAGCTTCGAACGTTTGCCAAAATTCCTTGACCCAAAGTGAAATTAGATTTGTAAATTGTCTTGGATATGAGCTGAAGCTTGCAACATCTATAGTTAATTTTTACAGCTTTTGCATCTACAATTAATTTTAGATCTTATGCTGTTGGGGAACGTAGTAATTTCAAAAAAATTCCTACGCACATGCAAGATCATGGTGATGCATTGCAACGAGAGGGGAGAGTGTTGTCCACGTACCCTCGTAGACCGAAAGCGGAAGCGTTATCACAACGCGGTTGATGTATTCGTACGTCTTCACGATCCGACCGATCAAGTACCGAACGTACAGCACTCCGAGTTCAGCACACGTTCAGCCCGATGACGTCCCTCGAACTCCGATCCAGCCGAGTGTTGAGGAAGAGTTTTGTCAGCACGACAGCGTGGTGGTGATGATGATGTTCTACCGACGCAGGGCTTCGCCTAAGCACCGCTACAGTATTATCGAGGTGGACTATGGTGGAGGGGGGCACCGCACACGACTAGAAGATCAAATGATCAATTGTTGTATCTCTAGGGTTCCCCCCTGCCCCTGTATATAAAGGAGCAAGGGGGTGCGGCCGGCCAGGAGAGAGGGTGCGCCAGGAGGAGTCCTACTCCCACCGGAGTAGGACTCCCCCCCTTTCCTAGTTGGATTAGGACTTGGGAGGGGGAAAGAGGAGGGGGAGAAAAAGGAAGGGGGGCCGCCCCCCTCTCCTTGTCCTATTCGGACTAGGGGGAGGGGCGCGCAGACCAGCCCTGGCCGCCTCTCCTCTTCTCCGTAAAGGCCCACTAAGGCCCACTAACCTCCCGGGGGGTTCCGGTAACCTCCCAGTACTCCGGTAAAATCCTTATTTCACCCGGAACACTTCCGATATCCAAATATAGGCTTCCAATATATCAATCTTCATGTCTCGACCATTTCGAGACTCCTCATCATGTCCGTGATCATATCCGGGACTCCGAACAACCTTCGGTACATCAAAACATATAAACTCATAATATAACTGTCATCAAAACGTTAAGCGTGCGGACCCTACAGGTTCGAGAACTATGTAGACATGACCGAGACACGTCTCCGGTCAATAACCAATAGCGGAACATGGATGCTCATATTGGTTCCCACATATTCTACGAAGATCTTTATCGGTCAGACCGCATAACAACATACGTTGTTCCCTTTGTCATCGGTATGTTACTTGTCCGAGATTCGATCGTCAGTATCTCAATACCTAGTTTCAATCTCGTTACCGGCAAGTCTCTTTACTCGTTGCGTAATACATCATCCCGCAACTAACTCATTAGTTGCAATGCTTGCAAGGCTTAAGTGATGTGCATTACCGAGAGGGCCCAGAGATACCTCTCCGACAATCGGAGTGACAAATCCTAATCTTGAAATACGCCAACTCAACAAGTACCTTCGGAGAGACCTGTAGAGCACCTTTATAATCACTCAGTTACGTTGTGACGTTTGGTAGCACACAAAGTGTTCCTCCGGTAAACGGGAGTTGCATAATCTCATAGTCATAGGAACATGTATAAGTCATGAAGAAAGCAATAGCAACATACTAAACGATCGTGTGCTAAGCTAACGGAATGGGCAAAGTCAATCACATCATTCTCCTAATGATGTGATCTCATTAATCAAATGACAACTCTTTGTCTATGGTTAGGAAACTAAACCATCTCTGATCAACGAGCTAGATAAGTAGAGGCATACTAGTAACATACTGTTTGTCTATGTATTCACACATGTATTATGTTTCCGGTTAATACAATTCTAGCATGAACAATAAACATTTATCATGATATAAGAAAATAAATAATAACTTTATTATTGCCTCTAGGGCATATTTCCTTCATATGCAGCTATGATCAGTATTTCCGCTGAAACTTTTACAGTCTCAAGGAGAAATCCTCTCGTGGGGCTTTAGCAGAAGCTGCTTTTTCTTAGTACTTGACATACTTCGTATGATTCCTTTTATTATTAATAATAATAATAAGTACTATTTCTGTTTACTTAAATTTCGCATGCTAAAGTCTCATGTTTTTACCATCACCATTTGATTGTTTGGATATTTAAATTGTAGCACTTGTTACCCCCTTCCTTCCTCCATCCCCGCCCCTCCTGCGAGCTCCTCCCTCTCTTCGTGTCGCCCGCCATCGCAGCGATGCAGGACAAGGCGCCGAGCCGCGAGAGCTCGCCGTGTGCGTGGAGCTTGTACACCAGCGAGGCCCCCTGTACGCCGAGCCGCGGGAGCTCGCCGTGCGCGTGGAGCTCGTCCACCAGCGAGGGCCCCCGCACCAGAAACAACACCACTAACTGCCACACACCATCACCCACGCCTCCTCGTCTCGCTGGCCTCCGCGGCGGTCGGCGACGCAGAGCAAGGCGCCGAGCCGCGGGAGCTCGCCATGTGCGTGGAACTCGTCCCACCACCGAGGGCCCCTGCGCCAGCGACAACACCGTCACCCACGCCCCTCCTCCCTTGCTCATTCTCACCTCCATCAGGCAGGTGAGCTCCTACTTCCTATCTCGGTCTCCCCTCGAGTTTGTGCTTGTGTTTTTTTGCTTTGTGGGCTATGGCTACTACTTGTGCGACTGGTTATACATGAATTCAGTGCTGCTGGTTTTGTTGTTGCAATGTTTGGCTGTTGCTTGCCCTGCTGCCATGTGCTACTACCTGATGTTGGTTGCTTCCTTATTTGGTTATTTGTGAACTAAAAACTCTTCCCAAGATGCAACTATTGAAAAGAAGGCTATGAGCCAAGGAGAAGTGATGATAAATATGGTGTAAGTGTCTGTTATTCATCACACTTGAGGGAAAGGACACCAAGAGCAAGAGAGAAAGACCAATACATGACTAGGTGAGCTTCATTTTTGGTTTTTAATTTAAGAAGTGTTGAAGGTTATTTCATATGTATGATTAATAGAAAGTTGGTAGTTACCATTCTGTTATTTACTCAAATGACTATACTTAGAATTACCTTCATACTTTACCCTCTTGGTTTATTTTCCATCTCCAATTGGATTATGGTTTGCAGCCCAAGACCAACTACAATTAATCCATTTATGCATGGAATTGGGATAACAAGAAGGTAAATGGCTTGCATGATCCCTTTTTTTGAATGTTTGGTATCCACTCTCTGCGTCAAACTTAGCGTCAAATAAGCAGATCCTAGCTACAGATGGGGAGGTGTAGAATGCTTGTCTATAAGCCCAATTAAACTGTTTGCCCATGTGTGATTGTGTAATTTTACTCTCAGCTGCTTGCGCAGCATGGACCTGGAAATACTGGATCCTGTATGTTGCAACAGAAATTTGACTATCTCTTTTTATCAAGGTTTAGAAATACTTAAGAAAGCTTAGTACTATTTGATGGTTGTAAGAATCAAGTTACAATAATTAATATAGGAAGAAATACACTTCAAAATTTACTCGGGGCTATATTGGTCATCTGGCTACATCTTTGGAGAAAATTGCTAGATATGCTACTTCCATTGGCATATATGTTTCCTCTCTAGTTGATTTGCGTAAAAAGTAGACCATATATATACTACCACATTATATTGACAAGAGGTATATAGGACGTAAATATGTACTACCTTGAAAATTCCTTTGTGTGTGCTATGCTATGCCTGAGGAGTGCACAACAAATGCTTATTCAGCACTAATGGGAGATTTTGTACATGTTTAGCAGTTCAATGTTTTCAGGATTAGAAGCTTTTTCCATAACTTATCTGAATTTGTAGCTCAATATGTTACTCATGTATGTAGGTGTATTTAAGTCTTTTGTAGAATGAGATTATTGATGTATATCCTAAAAAATATTTCCTTTACTTGGAACCAAATTGTTCATTACCAATTGTATATGGGCACTATTTTATACAAGATGCAGCTTAGGGTGTGTTTGGATGCTGCCCGAGCTAGCCCTGCCAACCCATGGGCGTGCCAAAAAATTGGCGCAGGATTCCTCTGCCCATGACTTGCCCAGAAGTTGGCGGAAAATTGAACTGAGAAAGCTAGCGTGGTTAGGGCGAGCTAATTTATTGGCAGTCATCCAAACAAGCGCCCACACCCGGTCAACTACCAACTTTTTGGCTAGGCTGCCCTTGGCTCCAATCCAAACACGCACTTAGTGTGCACTGAAACATTACCTACAGAGTTTGGCACAATTGGTAAAAGATTACTGCTAATGAACCGCAAACTATTACAAAGAACATGTGATGCATGTAAGCATGCTCTCACAAGTTCTTCTTTGTTCGGCTCTTTTCGGGTATGAAAGCTTCACTCAGTAATTATCAACCGGTATGCCATTCTTCTCTATCAACTCTATTTCATGCTGGAGAGGCTTTGTAAAGCAATTGCATATTGTCTTGTCTAAATAATATTAATTATGTATTTCTTTAGGGAGATAAATGGAATTTATGATAAGAGCTTCGAACGTTTGCCAAAATTCCTTGACCCAAAGTGAAATTAGATTTGTAAATTGTCTTGGATATGAGTTGAAGCTTGCAACATCTATAGTTAATTTTTACAGCTTCTGCATCTACAATTAATTTTAGAGCTTATGCTGTTGGGGAACGTAGTAATTTCAAAACAATTCCTACGCACATGCAAGATCATGGTGATGCATAGCAACGAGAGGGGAGAGTGTTGTCCACGTACCCTCGTAGACCGAAAGCGGAAGCGTTATCACAACGCGGTTGATGTAGTCGGACGTCTTCACGATCCGACCGATCAAGTACCGAACGTACGGCACCTCCGAGTTCAGCACACGTTCAGCCCGATGACGTCCCTCGAACTCCGATCCAGCAGAGTGTTGAGGGAGAGTTTTGTCAGCACGACAGCGTGGTGATGATGATGATGTTCTACCGACGCAGGGCTTCGCCTAAGCACCGCTACAGTATTATCGAGGTGGACTATGGTGGAGGGGGGCACCACACACGACTAGAAGATCAAACGATCAATTGCTGTATCTCTAGGGTTCCCCCCTGCCCCTGTATATAAAGGAGCAAGGGGGTGCGGCCGGCCAGGAGAGAGGGTGCGCCAGGAGGAGTCCTACTCCCACTGGGAGTAGGACTCCCCCCCTTTCCTAGTTGGATTAGGACTTGGGAGGGGGAAAGAGGAGGGGGAGAAGAAGGAAGGGGGGCCGCCCCCCTCTCCTTGTCCTATTCGGACTAGGGGGGAGGGGCGCGCGGACCAGCCCTGGCCGCCTCTCCTCTTCTTCGTAAAGGCCCACTAAGGCCCACTAACCTCCCGGGGGGTTCCGGTAACCTCCCGGTACTCCGGTAAAATCCTTATTTCACCCGGAACACTTCCGATATCCAAATATAGGCTTCCAGTATATCAATCTTCATGTCTCGACCATTTCGAGACTCCTCATCATGTCCGTGATCATATCCGGGACTCCGAACAACCTTCGGTACATCAAAACATATAAACTCATAATATAACTGTCATCAAAACGTTAAGCGTGCGGACCCTACAGGTTCGAGAACTATGTAGACATGACCGAGACACGTCTCCGGTCAATAACCAATAGCGGAACATGGATGCTCATATTGGTTCCCACATATTCGACGAAGATCTTTATCGGTCAGACCGCATAACAACATACGTTGTTTCCTTTGTCATCGGTATGTTACTTGTCCGAGATTCGATCGTCAGTATCTCAATACCTAGTTTCAATCTCGTTACCGGCAAGTCTCTTTACTCGTTCTGTAATACATCATCCCACAACTAACTCATTAGTTGCAATGCTTGCAAGGCTTAAGTGATGTGCATTACCGAGAGGGCCCAGAGATACCTCTCCGACAATCGGAGTGACAAATCCTAATCTTGAAATACGCCAACTCAACAAGTACCTTCGGAGAGACCTGTAGAGCACCTTTATAATCACCCAGTTACGTTGTGACGTTTGGTAGCACACAAAGTGTTCCTCCGGTAAACGGGAGTTGCATAATCTCATAGTCATAGGAACATGTATAAGTCATGAAGAAAGCAATAGCAACATACTAAACGATCGTGTGCTAAGCTAACGGAATGGTCAAAGTCAATCACATCATTCTCCTAATGATGTGATCTCATTAATCAAATGACAACTCTTTGTCTATGGTTAGGAAACTAAACCATCTCTGATCAACGAGCTAGTCAAGTAGAGGCATACTAGTAACATACTGTTTGTCTATGTATTCACACATGTATTATGTTTCCGGTTAATACAATTCTAGCATGAACAATAAACATTTATCAAGATATAAGAAAATAAATAATAACTTTATTATTGCCTCTAGGGCATATTTCCTTCATATGCAGCTATGATCAGTATTTCCGCTGAAACTTTTACAGTCTCAAGGAGAAATCCTCTCGTGGGGCTTTAGCAGAAGCTGCTTTTTCTTAGTACTTGACATACTTCGTATGATTCCTTTTATTATTAATAATAATAAGTACTATTTCTGTTTACTTAAATTTCGCATGCTAAAGTCTCATGTTTTCACCATCACCATTTGATTGTTTGGATATTTAAATTGTAGCACTTGTTACCCCTTCCTTCCTCCATCCCCGCCCCTCCTGCGAGCTCCTCCCTCTCTTCGTGTCGCCCGCCATCGCAGCGATGCAGAACAAGGCGCCGAGCCGCGAGAGCTCGCCGTGTGCGTGGAGCTTGTACACCAGCGAGGCCCCCGGTACGCCGAGCCGCGGGAGCTCGCCGTGCGCGTGGAGCTCGTCCACCAACGAGGGCCCCCGCACCAGAAACAACACCGCTAGCTGCCACACACCATCACCCACGCCTCCTCGTCTCGCTGGCCTCCGCGGCGGTCGGTGACGCAGAGCAAGGCGCCGAGCCGCGGGAGCTCGCCATGTGCGTGGAACTCGTCCCACCACCGAGGGCCCCTGCGCCAGCGACAACACCGTCACCCACGCCCCTCCTCCCTTGCTCATTCTCACCTCCATCAGGCAGGTGAGCTCCTACTTCCTATCTCGGTCTCCCCTCGAGTTTGTGCTTGTGTTTTTTTGCTTTGTGGGCTATGGCTACTACTTGTGCGACTGGTTATACATGAATTCAGTGCTGCTGGTTTTGTTGTTGCAATGTTTGGCTGCTGCTTGCCCTGCTGCCATGTGCTACTACCTGATGTTGGTTGCTTACTTATTTGGTTATTTGTGAACTAAAAACTCTTCCCAAGATGCAACTATTGAAAAGAAGGCTATGAGCCAAGGAGAAGTGATGATAAATATGGTGTAAGTGTCTGTTATTCATCACACTTGAGGGAAAGGACACCAAGAGCAAGAGAGAAAGACCAATACATGACTAGGTGAGCTTCATTTTTGATTTTTAATTTAAGAAGTGTTGAAGGTTATTTCATATGTATGATTAATAGAAAGTTGGTAGTTACCATTCTGTTATTTACTCAAATGACTATACTTAGAATTACCTTCATACTTTACCCTCTTGGTTTATTTTCCATCTCCAATTGGATTATGGTTTGCAGCCCAAGACCAACTACAATTAATCCATTTATGCATGGAATTGGGATAACAAGAAGGTAAATGGCTTGCATGATCCCTTTTTTTGAATGTTTTGTATCCACTCTCTGCGTCAAACTTAGCGTCAAATAAGCAGATCCTAGCTACAGATGGGGAGGTGTAGAATGCTTGTCTATAAGCCCAATTAAACTGTTTGCCCATGTGTGATTGTGTAATTTTACTCTCAGCTGCTTGTGCAGCATGGACCTGGAAATACTGGATCCTGTATGTTGCTGCAGAAATTTGACTATCTCTTTTTATCAAGGTTTAGAAATACTTAAGAAAGCTTAGTACTATTTGATGGTTGTAAGAATCAAGTTACAATAATTAATATAGGAAGAAATACACTTCAAAATTTACTCGGGGCTATGTTGGTCATCTGGCTACATCTTTGGAGAAAATTGCTAGATATGCTACTTCCATTGGCATATATGTTTCCTCTCTAGTTGATTTGTGTAAAAAGTAGACCATATATATACTACCACATTATATTGACAAGAGGTATATAGAACGTAAATATGTACTACCTTGAAAATTCCTTTGTGTGTGCTATGCTATGCCTGAGGAGTGCACAACAAATGCTTATTCAGCACTAATGGGAGATTTTGTACATGTTTAGCAGTTCAATGTTTTCAGGATTAGAAGCTTTTTCAATAACTTATCTGAATTTGTAGCTCAATATGTTACTCATGTATGTAGGTTTATTTAAGTCTTTTGTAGAATGAGATTATTGATGTATATCCTAAAAAATATTTCCTTTACTTGGAACCAAATTGTTCATTACCAATTGTATATGGGCACTATTTTATACAAGATGCAGCTTAGGGTGTGTTTGGATGCTGCCCGAGCTAGCCCTGCCAACCCATGGGCGTGCCAAAAAATTGGCGCAGGATTCCTCTGCCCATGACTTGCCTAGAAGTTGGCGGAAAATTGAACTGAGAAAGCTAGCGTGGTTAGGGCGAGCCAATTTATTGGCAGTCATCCAAACAAGCGCCCACACCCGGTCAACTACCAACTTTTTGGCTAGGCTGCCCTTGGCTCCAATCCAAACACGCCCTTAGTGTGCACTGAAACATTACCTACAGAGTTTGGCACAATTGGTAAAAGATTACTGCTAATGAACCGCAAACTATTACAAAGAACATGTGATGCATGTAAGCATGCTCTCACAAGTTCTTCTTTGTTCGGCTCTTTTCGGGTATGAAAGCTTCACTCAGTAATTATCAACCGGTATGCCATTCTTCTCTATCAACTCTATTTCATGCTGGAGAGGCTCTGTAAAGCAATTGCATATTGTCTTGTCTAAATAATATTAATTATGTATTTCTTTAGGGAGATAAATGGAATTTATGATAAGAGCTTCGAACGTTTGCCAAAATTCCTTGACCCAAAGTGAAATTAGATTTGTAAATTATCTTGGATATGAGTTGAAGCTTGCAACATCTATAGTTAATTTTTACAGCTTCTGCATCTACAATTAATTTTAGAGCTTATGCTGTTGGGGAACGTAGTAATTTCAAAACAATTCCTACGCACATGCAAGATCATGGTGATGCATAGCAACGAGAGGGGAGAGTGTTGTCCACGTACCCTCGTAGACCGAAAGCGGAAGCGTTATCACAACGCGGTTGATGTAGTCGGACGTCTTCACGATCCGACCGATCAAGTACCAAACGTACGGCACCTCCGAGTTCAGCACACGTTCAGCCCGATGACGTCCCTCGAACTCCGATCCAGCCGAGTGTTGAGGGAGAGTTTTGTCAGCATGACAGCATGGTGATGATGATGATGTTCTACCGACGCAGGGCTTCGCCTAAGCACCGCTACAGTATTATCGAGGTGGACTATGGTGGAGGGGGGCACCGCACACGACTAGAAGATCAAACGATCAATTGTTGTATCTCTAGGGTTCCCCCCTGCCCCTGTATATAAAGGAGCAAGGGGGTGCTGCCAGCCAGGAGAGAGGGTGCGCCAGGAGGAGTCCTACTCCCACCGGGAGTAGGACTCCCACCCTTTCCTAGTTGGATTAGGACTTGGGAGGGGGAAAGAGGAGGGGGAGAAGATGGAAGGGGGGCTGCCCCCCTCTCCTTGTCATATTCGGACTAGGGGGGAGGGGCGCGCGGACCAGCCCTGGCCGCCTCTCCTCTTCTACGTAAAGGCCCACTAAGGCCCACTAACCTCCCAGGGGGTTCCGGTAACCTCCCGGTACTCCGGTAAAATCCTTATTTCACCCGGAACACTTCCGATATCCAAATATAGGCTTCCAATATATCAATCTTCATGTCTCGACCATTTCGAGACTCCTCATCATGTCTGTGATCATATCCGGGACTCCGAACAACCTTCTGTACATCAAAACATATAAACTAATAATATAATTGTCATCAAAACGTTAAGCGTGCGGACCCTACAGGTTCGAGAACTATGTAGACATGAACGAGACACGTCTCCGGTCAATAACCAATAGCGGAACATGGATGCTCATATTGGTTCCCACATATTCTACGAAGATCTTTACCGGTCAGACCGCATAATAACATACGTTGTTCCCTTTGTCATCGGTATGTTACTTGTCCGAGATTCGATCGTCAGTATCTCAATACCTAGTTTCAATCTCGTTACCGGCAAGTCTCTTTACTCGTTCCGTAATACATCATCCCGCAACTAACTCATTAGTTGCAATGCTTGCAAGGCTTAAGTGATGTGCATTACCGAGAGGGCCCAGAGATACCTCTCCGACAATCGGAGTGACAAATCCTAATCTTGAAATACGCCAACTCAACAAGTACCTTCGGAGAGACCTGTAGAGCACCTTTATAATCACCCAATTACGTTGTGGCCTTTGGTAGCACACAAAGTGTTCCTCCGGTAAACGGGAGTTGCATAATCTCATAGTCATAGGTACATGTATAAGTCATGAAGAAAGCAATAGCAACATACTAAACGATCGTGTGCTAAGCTAACGGAATGGGTCAAGTCAATCACATCATTCTCCTAATGATGTGATCTCATTAATCAAATGACAACTCTTTGTCTATGGTTAGGAAACTTAACCATCTCTGATCAACGAGCTAGTCAAGTAGAGGCATACTAGTAACATACTGTTTGTCTATGTATTCACACATGTATTATGTTTCCGGTTAATACAATTCTAGCATGAACAATAAACATTTATCATGATATAAGAAAATAAATAATAACTTTATTATTGCCTCTAGGGCATATTTCCTTCATATGCAGCTATGATCAGTATTTCCACTGAAACTTTTACAGTCTCAAGGAGAAATCCTCTCGTGGGGCTTTAGCAGAAGCTGCTTTTTCTTAGTACTTGACATACTTTGTATGATTCCTTTTATTATTAATAACAATAATAAGTACTATTTCTGTTTACTTAAATTTCGCATGCTAAAGTCTCATGTTTTCACAATCACCATTTGATTGTTTGGATATTTAAATTGCAGCACTTGTTACCCCCTTCCTTCCTCCATCCCCGCCCCTCCTGTGAGCTCCTCCCTCTCTTCGTGTCGCCCGCCATTGCAGCGATGCAGAACAAGGCGCCGAGCCGCGAGAGCTCGCCGTGTGCGTGGAGCTTGTACACCAGCGAGGCCCCCTGTACGCCGAGCCGCGGGAGCTCACCGTGCGCGTGGAGCTCGTCCACCAGCGAGGGCCCCCGCACCAGAAACAACACCGCTAGCTGCCACACACCATCACCCACGCCTCCTCGTCTCGCTGGCCTCCGCGGCGGTCGGCGACGCAGAGCAAGGCGCCGAGCCGCGGGAGCTCGCCATGTGCGTGGAACTCGTCCCACCACCGAGGGCCCCCGCGCCAGCGACAACACCGTCACCCACGCCCCTCCTCCCTTGCTCATTCTCACCTCCATCAGGCAGGTGAGCTCCTACTTCCTATCTCGGTCTCCCCTCGAGTTTGTGCTTGTGTTTTTTTGCTTTGTGGGCTATGGCTACTACTTGTGTGACTGGTTATACATGAATTCAGTGCTGCTGGTTTTGTTGTTGCAATGTTTGGCTGCTGCTTGCCCTGCTGCCATGTGCTACTACCTGATGTTGGTTGCTTACTTATTTGGTTATTTGTGAACTAAAAACTCTTCCCAAGATGCAACTATTGAAAAGAAGGCTATGAGCCAAGGATAAGTGATGATAAATATGGTGTAAGTGTCTGTTATTCATCACACTTGAGGGAAAGGACACCAAGAGCAAGAGAGAAAGACCAATACATGACTAGGTGAGCTTCATTTTTGGTTTTTAATTTAAGAAGTGTTGAAGGTTATTTCATATGTATGATTAATAGAAAGTTGGTAGTTACCATTCTGTTATTTACTCAAATGACTATACTTAGAATTACCATCATACTTTACCCTCTTGGTTTATTTTCCATCTCCAATTGGATTATGGTTTGCAGCCCAAGACCAACTACAATTAATCCATTTATGCATGGAATTGGGATAACAAGAAGGTAAATGGATTGCATGATCCCTTTTTTTGAATGTTTGGTATCCACTCTCTGCGTCAAACTTAGCGTCAAATAAGCAGATCCTAGCTAAAGATGGGGAGGTGTAGAATGCTTGTCTATAAGCCCAATTAAACTGTTTGCCCATGTGTGATTGTGTAATTTTACTCTCAGCTGCTTGTGCAGCATGGACCTGGAAATACTGGATCATGTATGTTGCTGCAGAAATTTGACTATCTCTTTTTATCAAGGTTTAGAAATACTTAAGAAGGCTTAGTACTATTTGATGGTTGTAAGAATCAAGTTACAATAATTAATATAGGAAGAAATACACTTCAAAATTTACTCGGGGCTATGTTGGTCATCTGGCTACATCTTTGGAGAAAATTGCTAGATATGCTACTTCCATTGGCATATAAGTTTCCTCTCTAGTTGATTTGTGTAAAAAGTAGACCATATATATACTACCACATTATATTGACAAGAGGTATATAGGACGTACATATGTACTACCTTGAAAATTCCTTTGTGTGTGCTATGCTATGCCTGAGGAGTGCACAACAAATGCTTATTCAGCACTAATGGGAGATTTTGTACATGTTTAGCAGTTCAATGTTTTCAGGATTAGAAGCTTTTTCAATAACTTATCTGAATTTGTAGCTCAATATGTTACTCATGTATGTAGGTGTATTTAAGTCTTTTGTAGAACGAGATTATTGATGTATATCCTAAAAAATATTTCCTTTACTTGGAACCAAATTGTTCATTACCAATTGTATATGGGCACTATTTTATACAAGATGCAGCTTAGGGTGTGTTTGGATGCTGCCCGAGCTAGCCCTGCCAACCCATGGGCGTGCCAAAAAATTGGCGCAGGATTCCTCCGCCCATGACTTGCCCAGAAGTTGGCGGAAAATTGAACTGAGAAAGCTAGCGTGGTTAGGGCGAGCCAATTTATTGGCAGTCATCCAAACGAGCGCCCACACCCGGTCAACTACCAACTTTTTGGCTAGGCTGCCCTTAGCTCCAATCCAAACACGTCCTTAGTGTGCACTGAAACATTACCTATAGAGTTTGGCACAATTGGTAAAAGATTACTGCTAATGAACCGCAAACTATTACAAAGAACATGTGATGCATGTAAGCATGCTCTCACAAGTTCTTCTTTGTTCGGCTCTTTTCGGGTATGAAAGCTTCACTCAGTAATTATCAACCGGTATGCCATTCTTCTCTATCAACTCTATTTCATGCTGGAGAGTCTCTGTAAAGCAATTGCATATTGTCTTGTCTAAATAATATTAATTATGTATTTCTTTAGGGAGATAAATGGAATTTATGATAAGAGCTTCGAACGTTTGCCAAAATTCCTTGACCCAAAGTGAAATTAGATTTGTAAATTGTCTTGGATATGAGCTGAAGCTTGCAACATCTATAGTAAATTTTTACAGCTTCTGCATCTACAATTAATTTTAGAGCTTATGCTGTTGGGGAACGTAGTAATTTCAAAAAAATTCCTACGCACATGCAAGATCATGGTGATGCATAGAAACGAGAGGGGAGAGTGTTGTCCACGTACCCTTGTAGATCGAAAGCGAAAGCGTTATCACAATGTGGTTGATGTAGTCGTACGTCTTCACGATCCGACCGATCAAGTACCGAATGTACGGCACCTCCGAGTTCAGCACAAGTTCAGCCGATGACGTCCCTCGAACTCCGATCCAGCCGAGTGTTGAGGGAGAGTTTTGTCAGCACGACAGCGTGGTGATGATGATAATGTTCTACCGACGCAGGGCTTCGCCTAAGCACCGCTACAGTATTATCGAGGTGGACTATGGTGGAGGGGGGCATCGCACACGACTAGAAGATCAAACGATCAAGTGTTGTATCTCTAGGGTGCCCCCTGCCCCTGTATATAAAGGAGCAAGGGGGTGCGGCCGGCCAGGAGAGAGGGTGCGCCAAGAGGAGTCCTACTCCCACCGGGAGTAGGACTCCCCCCCTTTCCTAGTTGGATTAGGACTTGGGAGGGGGAAAGAGGAGGGGGAGAAGAAGGAAGGGGGGCCGCCCCCCTCTCCTTGTCCTATTCGGACTAGGGGGGAGGGGCGCGCGGACCAGCCCTGGCCGCCTCTCCTCTTCTCCGTAAAGGCCCACTAAGGCCCACTAACCTCCCGGGGGGTTCCGGTAACCTCCCAGTACTCCGGTAAAATCCTGATTTCACCCGGAACACTTCCGATATCCAAATATAGGCTTCCAATATATCAATCTTCATGTCTCGACCATTTCGAGACTCCTCATCATGTCCGTGATCATATCCGGGACTCCGAACAACCTTCGGTACATCAAAACATATAAACTCATAATATAACTGTCATCGAAACGTTAAGCGTGCGGACCCTACAGGTTCGAGAACTATGTAGACATGACCGATACACGTCTCCGGTCAATAACCAATAGCGGAACATGGATGCTCATATTGGTTCCCACATATTCTACGAAGATCTTTATCGGTCAGACCGCATAACAACATACGTTGTTCCCTTTGTCATCGGTATGTTACTTGTCCGAGATTCGATCGTCAGTATCTCAATACCTAGTTTCAATCTCGTTACCGGCAAGTCTCTTTACTCGTTCCATAATACATCATCCCGCAACTAACTCATTAGCTGCAATGCTTGCAAGGCTTAAGTGATGTGCATTACCGAGAGGGCCCAGAGATACCTCTCCGACAATCAGAGTGACAAATCCTAATCTTGAAATACGCCAACTCAACAAGTACCTTCCGAGAGACCTGTAGAGCACCTTTATAATCACCAAGTTACATTGTGACGTTTGGTAGCACACAAAGTGTTCCTCCGGTAAACGGGAGTTGCATAATCTCATAGTCATAGGAACATGTATAAGTCATGAAGAAAGCAATAGCAACATACTAAACAATCGTGTTCTAAGCTAACGGAATGGGTCAAGTCAATCACATCATTCTCCTAATGATGTGATCTCATTAATCAAATGGCAACTCTTTGTCTATGGTTAGGAAACTTAACCATCTCTGATCAACGAGCTAGTCAAGTAGAGGCATACTAGTAACATATTGTTTGTCTATGTATTCACACATGTATTATGTTTCCGGTTAATACAATTCTAGCATGAACAATAAACATTTATCATGATATAAGAAAATAAATAATAACTTTATTATTGCCTCTAGGGCATATTTCCTTCATATGCAGCTATGATCAGTATTTCCGCTGAAACTTTTACAGTCTCAAGGAGAAATCCTCTCGTGGGGCTTTAGCAGAAGCTGTTTTTTCTTAGTACTTGACATACTTCGTATGATTCCTTTTATTGTTAATAACAATAATAAGTACTATTTCTGTTTACTTAAATTTCGCATGCTAAAGTCTCATGTTTTCAGCATCACCATTTGATTGTTTGGATATTTAAATTGCAGCACTTGTTACCCCCTTCCTTCCTCCATCCCCGCCCCTCCTGCGAGCTCCTCCCTCTCTTCGTGTCGCCCGCCATCGCAGCGATGCAGAACAAGGCGCCGAGCCGCGAGAGCTCGTCGTGTGCGTGGAGCTTGTACACCAGCGAGGCCCCCTGTACGCCGAGCCGCGGGAGCTCGCCGTGCGCGTGGAGCTTGTCCACCAGCGAGGGCCCCCGCACCAAAAACAACACCGCTAGCTGCCACACACCATCATCCACGCCTCCTCATCTCGCTGGCCTCCGCGGCGGTCGGCGACGCATAGCAGGGCGCCGAGCCGCCGGAGCTCGCCATGTGCGTGGAACTCGTCCCACCACCGACGGCCCCCGCGCCAGCGACAACACCGTCACCCACGCCCCTCCTACCTTGCTCATTCTCACCTCCATCAGGCAGGTGAGCTCCTACTTCCTATCTCGGTCTCCCCTCAAGTTTGTGCTTGTGTTTTTTTGCTTTGTGGGCTATGGCTACTACTTGTGCGACTGGTTATACATGAATTCAGTGCTGCTGGTTTTGTTGTTGCAATGTTTGGCTGCTGCTTGCCCTGCTGCCATGTGCTACTACCTGATGTTGGTTGCTTACTTATTTGGTTATTTGTGAACTAAAAACTCTTCCCAAGATGCAACTATTGAAAAGAAGGCTATGAGCCAAGGAGAAGTGATGATAAATATGGTGTAAGTGTCTGTTATTCATCACACTTGAGGGAAAGGACACCAAGAGCAAGAGAGAAAGACCAATACATGACTAGGTGAGCTTCATTTTTGGTTTTTAATTTAAGAAGTGTTGAAGGTTATTTCATATGTATGATTAATAGAAAGTTGGTAGTTACCATTCTGTTATTTACTCAAATGACTATACTTAGAATTACCTTCATACTTTACCCTCTTGGTTTATTTTCCATCTCCAATTGGATTATGGTTTGCAGCCAAGACCAACTACAATTAATCCATTTATGCATGGAATTGGGATAACAAGAAGGTAAATGGATTGCATGATCCCTTTTTTTGAATGTTTGGTATCCACTCTCTGCGTCAAACTTAGCGTCAAATAAGCAGATCCTAGCTACAAATGGGGAGGTGTAGAATGCTTGTCTATAAGCCCAATTAAACTGTTTGCCCATGTGTGATTGTGTAATTTTACTCTCAGCTGCTTGCGCAGCATGGACCTGGAAATACTGGATCCTGTATGTTGCTGCAGAAATTTGACTATCTCTTTTTATCAAGGTTTAGAAATACTTAAGAAAGCTTAGTACTATTTGATGGTTGTAAGAATCATGTTACAATAATTAATATAGGAAGAAATACACTTCAAAATTTACTCGGGGCTATGTTGGTCATCTGGCTACATCTTTGGAGAAAATTGCTAGATATGCTACTTCCATTGGCATATATGTTTCCTCTCTAGTTGATTTGTGTAAAAAGTAGACAATATATATACTACCACATTATATTGACAAGAGGTATATAGGACGTACATATGTACTACCTTGAAAATTCCTTTGTGTGTGCTATGCTATGCCTGAGGAGTGCACAACAAATGCTTATTCAGCACTAATGGGAGATTTTGTACATGTTTAGCAGTTCAATGTTTTCAGGATTAGAAGCTTTTTCAATAACTTATCTGAATTTGTAGCTCAATATGTTACTCATGTATGTAGGTGTACTTAAGTCTTTTGTAGAACGAGATTATTGATGTATATCCTAAAAAATATTTACTTTACTTGGAACCAAATTGTTCATTACCAATTGTATATGGGCACTATTTTATACAAGATGCAGCTTAGGGTGTGTTTGGATGCTGCCCGAGCTAGCCCTGCCAACCCATGGGCGTGCCAAAAAATTGGCGCAGGATTCCTCCGCCCATGACTTGCCCAGAAGTTGGCGGAAAATTGAACTGAGAAAGCTAGCGTGGTTAGGGCGAGCCAATTTATTGGCAGTCATCCAAACAAGCGCCACACCCGGTCAACTACCAACTTTTTGGCTAGGCTGCCCTTGGCTCCAATCCAAACACGCCCTTAGTGTGCACTGAAACATTACCTACAGAGTTTGGCACAATTGGTAAAAGATTACTGCTAATGAACCGCAAACTATTACAAAGAACATGTGATGCATGTAAGCATGCTCTCACAAGTTCTTTGTTCGGCTCTTTTTGGGTATGAAAGCTTCACTCAGTAATTATCAACCGGTATGCCATTCTTCTCTATCAACTCTATTTCATGCTGGAGAGGCTCTGTAAAGCAATTGCATATTGTCTTGTCTAAATAATATTAATTATGTATTTCTTTAGGGAGCTAAATGGAATTTATGATAAGAGCTTCGAACGTTTGCCAAAATTCCTTGACCCAAAGTGAAATTAGATTTGTAAATTGTCTTGGATATGAGCTGAAGCTTGCAACATCTATAGTTAATTTTTACAGCTTCTGCATCTACAATTAATTTTAGAGCTTATGCTGTTGGGGAACGTAGTAATTTCAAAAAACTTCCTATGCACATGCAAGATCATGGTGATGCATAGCAACGAGAGGGGAGAGTGTTGTCCATGTACCCTCGTAGACCGAAAGCGGAAGCGTTATCACAACGTGGTTGATGTAGTCTTGCGTCTTCACGATCCGACCGATCAAGTACCGAACGTACGGCACCTCCGAGTTCAGCACACGTTCAGCCCGATGACGTCCCTCGAACTCCGATCCAGCCGAGTGTTGAGGGAGAGTTTTGTCAGCACGACAGCGTGGTGATGATGATGATGTTCTACCGACGCAGGGCTTCGCCTAAGCACCACTACAGTATTATCGAGGTGGACTATGGTGGAGGGGGCCACCGCACACGACTAGAAGATCAAATGATCAATTGTTGCATCTCTAGGGTGCCCCCCTGCCCCTGTATATAAAGGAGCAAGGGGGTGCGGCCGGCCAGGAGAGAGGGTGCGCCAAGAGGAGTCCTACTCCCACCGGGAGTAGGACTCCCCCCCTTTCCTAGTTGGATTAGGACTTGAGAGGGGGAAAGAGGAGGGGGAGAAGAAGGAAGGGGGGCCGCCCCCCTCTCCTTGTCCTATTTGGACTAGGGGAGAGGGGCGCGCGGACCAGCCCTGGCCGCCTCTCCTCTTCTCCGTAAAGGCCCACTAAGGCCCACTAACCTCCCGGGGGGTTCCGGTAACCTCCCGGTACTCCGGTAAAATCCTGATTTCACCCGAAACACTTCTGATATCCAAATATAGGCTTCCAATATATCAATCTTCATGTCTCGACCATTTCGAGACTCCTCATCATATCCGTGATCATATCCGAGACTCCGAACAACCTTCGGTACATCAAAACATATAAACTCATAATATAACTGTCATCGAAATGTTAAGCGTGCGGACCCTACAGGTTCGAGAACTATGTAGACATGACCGAGACACGTCTCCGGTCAATAACCAATAGCGGAACATGGATGCTCATATTGGTTCCCACATATTCTACGAAGATCTTTATCGGTCAGACCGCATAACAACATACGTTGTTCCCTTTGTCATCGGTATGTTACTTGTCCGAGATTCGATCGTCAGTATCTCAATACCTAGTTTCAATCTCGTTACCGGCAAGTCTCTTTACTCGTTCCGTAATACATCATCCCGCAACTAACTCATTAGTTGCAATGCTTGCAAGGCTTAAGTGATGTGCATTACCGAGAGGGCCCAGAGATACCTCTCCGACAATCGGAGTGACAAATCCTAATCTTGAAATACGCCAACTGAACAAGTACCTTCGGAGAGACCTGTAGAGCACCTTTATAATCACCAGTTACGTTGTGACGTTTGGTAGCACACAAAGTGTTCCTCCGGTAAACGGGAGTTGCATAATCTCATAGTCATAGGAACATGTATAAGTCATGAAGAAAGCAATAGCAACATACTAAACGATCGTGTGCTAAGCTAACGGAATGGGTCAAGTCAATCACATCATTCTCCTAATGATGTGATCTCATTAATCAAATGACAACTCTTTGTCTATGGTTAGGAAACTTAACCATCTCTGGTCAACGAGCTAGTCAAGTAGAGGCATACTAGTAACATACTATTTGTCTATGTATTCACACATGTATTATGTTTCCGATTAATACAATTCTAGCATGAACAATAAACATTTATCATGATATAAGAAAATAAATAATAACTTTATTATTGCCTCTAGGGCATATTTCCTTCATATGCAGCTATGATCAGTATTTCCGCTGAAACTTTTACAGTCTCAAGGAGAAATCCTCTCGTGGGTCTTTAGCAGAAGCTGCTTTTTCTTAGTACTTGACATACTTCGTATGATTCCTTTTATTATTAATAACAATAATAAGTACTATTTCTGTTTACTTAAATTTCGCATGCTAAATTCTCATGTTTTCACCATCACCATTTGATTGTTTGGATATTTAAATTGCAGCACTTGTTACCCCCTTCCTTCCTCCATCCCCGCCCCTCCTGCGAGCTCCTCTCTCTCTTCATGTCGCCCGCCATCGCAGCGATGCAGAACAAGGCGCCGAGCCGCGAGAGCTCGCCGTGTGCATGGAGCTTGTACACCAGCGAGGCCCCCTGTACGCCGAGCCGCGGGAGCTCACCGTGCGCGTGGAGCTCGTCCACCAGCGAGGGCCCCCGCACCAGAAACAACACCGCTAGCTGCCACACACCATCACCCATGCCTCCTCATCTCGCTGGCCTCCGCGGCGGTCGGCGACGCAGAGCAGGGCGCCGAGCCGCTGGAGCTCGCCATGTGCGTGGAACTCGTCCCACCACCGAGGGCCCCCGCGCCAGCGACAACACCATCACCCATGCCCCTCCTCCCTTGCTCATTCTCACCTCCATCAGGCAGGTGAGCTCCTACTTCCTATCTCGGTCTCCCCTCGATTTTGTGCTTCTGTTTTTTGCTTTGTGGGCTATGGCTACTACTTGTGCTACTGGTTATACATGAATTCAGTGTTGCTGGTTTTGCTGTTGCAATGTTTGGCTGTTGCTTGCCCTGCTGCCATGTGCTACTACCTGATGTTGGTTGCTTCCTTATTTGGTTATTTGTGAACTAAAAACTCTTCCCAAGATGCAACTATTGAAAAGAAGGCTATGAGCCAAGGAGAAGTGATGATAAATATGGTGTAAGTGCCTGTTATTCATCACACTTGAGGGAAAGGACGCCAAGAGCAAGAGAGAAAGACCAATACATGACTAGGTGAGCTTCATTTTTGGTTTTTCATTTAAGAAGTGTTGAAGGTTATTTCATATGTATGATTAATAGAAAGTTGGTAGTTACCATTCTGTTATTTACTCAAATGACTATACTTAGAATTACCTTCATATTTTACCCTCTTGGTTTATTTTCCATCTCCAATTGGATTATGGTTTGCAACCCAAGACCAATGTTTTATGGTGTTCTTATTCCTGATTTAGTTGTACATTTGATTTGTATGTGTGTGATCTATTATTGCAAGAGTTGATGGTATATTGTGAGCTGCCCCATAGCATCATTTGGTCTCTATAGCATTTGAGTAGGCAAAGTTGTTGTAACCGCATAATCCACCTAATTCTTGACAAGTCACCCATTTTTCTGAATGTGCTATATATGTACTGGAGTTTTCTGGATGTCACTTTACATACTAGGCATCAATGCAGTTTTTAGATAGTACATTGGTACCACTGATTCGGCCTCGCTTAAAAAATATTAATGAACAAGAAACAACGCAAGGCAAAGCCTCTCCTTTTAATTCACTAGATTCCACTCATTGTGCCCCTGGTGCAAGGCATGAAAGAAGAGAAGTTCTGGTTGAGTATTATCACCATACATTCGTAGCAGCAATGCCATATATAATCATGCTTTGAGTGTTTTGCCTTGCGATGTTCAGCTTGTTCTTGTTTCTTAATTTTGTTGTCAACTTGCCTTGTTAAGCTCCATGGCAGGTGAGAGGATCATTCAACTGACCAAGTGCAGTATGATGGTAATATAAAATCTGAGATTATGAAAGCATATTTTGTGCATGTATGGTGGACAGACTTAGTGGTGTAGTATCTTTCAGAATCATTGCTAGATTAATGATGTTGCAGGTTTTGCGTTGATAGATCCCTCGTTTCTTATTGCCGACAGGACTATGGTGACAGGGAGCATAAGCAACTACAATTAATCCATTTATGCATGAAATTGGGATAACAAGAAGGTAAATGGCTTGCATGACCCCTTTTTTGAATGTTTGGTATCCACTCTCTGCGTCAAACTTAGCGTCAAATAAGCAGATCCTAGCTGCAGATGGGGAGGTATAGAATGCTTGTCTATAAGCCCAATTAAACTGTTTGCCCATGTGTGATTGTGTAATTTTACTCTCAGCTGCTTGCGCACCATGGACCTGGAAATACTGGATCATGTATGTTGCTGCAGAAATTTGACTATCTCTTTTTATCAAGGTTTAGAAATACTTAAGAAAGCTTAGTACTATTTGATGGTTGTAAGAATCAAGTTACAATAATTAATATAGGAAGAAATACACTTCAAAGTTTACTCGGGGCTATGTTGGTCATCTGGCTACATCTTTGGGGAAAATTGCTAAATATGCTACTTCCATTGGCATATATGTTTCCTCTCTAGTTGATTTGTGTAAAAAGTAGACCATATATATACTACCACATTATATTGACAAGAGGTATAGAGGACGTACATATGTACTACCTTGAAAATTCCTTTGTGTGTGCTATGCTATGCCTGAGGAGTGCACAACAAATGCTTATTCAGCACTAATGGGAGATTTTGTACATGTTTAGCAGTTCAATGTTTTCAGGATTAGAAGCTTTTTCAATAACTTATCTGAAATTTGTAGCTCAATATGTTACTCCTGTATGTAGGTGTATTTAAGTCTTTTGTAGAACGAGATTATTGATGTATCTCCTAAAAAATATTTCCTTTACTTGGAACCAAATTGTTCATTACCAATTGTATATGGGCACTATTTTATACAAGATGCAGCTTAGGGTGTGTTTGGATGCTGCCCGAGCTAGCCCTGCCAACCCATGGGCGTGCAAAAAAATTGGCGCAGGATCCTCCGCCCATGACTTGCCCAGAAGTTGGCGGAAAATTGAACTGAGAAAGCTAGCGTGGTCAGGGCGAGCCAATTTATTGGCAGTCATCCAAACAAGCGCCCACACCCGGTCAACTACCAACTTTTTGGCTGGGCTGCCCTTGGCTCCAATCCAAACATGCCCTTAGTGTGCACTGAAACATTACCTACAGAGTTTGGCACAATTTGTAAAAGATTACTGCTAATGAACCGCAAACTGTTACAAAGAACATGTGATGTATGTAAGCATGCTCTCACAAGTTCTTCTTTGTTCGGCTCTTTTCGGGTATGAAAGCTTCACTCAGTAATTATCAACCGGTATGCCATTCTTCTCTATCAACTCTATTTCATGCTGGAGAGGCTTTGTAAAGCAATTGCATATTGTCTTGTCTAAATAATATTAATTATGTATTTCTTTAGGGAGATAAATGGAATTTATGATAAGAGCTTCGAACGTTTGCCAAAATTCCTTGACCCAAAGTGAAATTAGATTTGTACATTGTCTTGGATATGAGTTGAAGCTTGCAACATCTATAGTTAATTTTTACAGCTTCTGCATCTATAATTAATTTTAGAGCTTATGCGGCTATGATCAGTATTTCCGCTGAAACTTTTACAGTCTCAAGGAGAAATCCTCTCATGGGGCTTTAGCAGAAGCTGCTTTTTCTCGGTACTTGACATACTTCGTATGATTCCTTTTATTATTAATAACAATAATAACTACTATTTCTGTTTACTAAAATTCTGCATGCTAAAGTCTCAGGTTTTCACCATCACCATTTGATTGTTTGGATATTTAAATTGCAGCACTTGTTACCTCTTTGTAATTGAAAAGGGGTCCCTAAATGTAGCGTGTACCTATGAAAAATTTGGACAACATGAACATGCGAGGATTCTATTTAGCATGCGGCTGGCCTTCTATAGAAGATTTAGGGAGGCTGTATGTAACAGGTATTTATGGCAAATGTTCGTTACACTTTATTCCTTCGTGTAGGCATTAGCCTTTTCTCTCTCTTTATTAACACAGTACATTAGTTAGGAAATTTTCAATTGTTGCCTGCTGTCCATGCAGAAATTAGGTACTCTTATATTACTTCTGAGCGTCTACATAAGTGCACTACAGATTTACTTGATTTATTAGATCGTACACACCACTACAAAGTATACTGTAGAATATTTGTTCTCCACTAACAGCAACGCCTTCCTTTAAAAAGGGAATTATTTCATTATTGGAGGCTTTCATTTAAATATTATTAGCAGCTCATTGGAGGTTCGGATTCCTATATCAGATGAGAACAACTGATGCCTCCTACATAAATATGTTAGCGTCCAACTTAGTCTAGCCCACATCCTACTTACGTTCTGGACGTTTATGCGCACATGGGTCAACATTCAGCAGAGAGCCCACTCCATCCCAAAAGCCCGGACTGAAAGGAGGAGGGATACTCTCCCTTATAAGTTGGTCAAGTTGGTCACAGCAGCCCTAACATCTCATCCCCCTGAGAAGCCCCTCGGGAAGGCATGGCGATGTTGGCTCTGATACCAGATGTTAGCGTCCAACTTAGTCTAGCCTACACTCTACTTACGTTCTGGACGTTTATGCGCACATGGGTCAACATTCAGCAGAGAGCCCACTCCATCCCAAAAGCCCAGACTGAAAGGAGGAGGGATACTCTCCCTTATAAGTTGGTCATGGCATCCTCCCGTAAGCGAGGTGGGACTAAACCAAGTCAGCCTCCACTGATGGACAGCAGCCCTAACAAAATATTAGTTGCATTTTCAGTTTCAGCCTGTCTACGGATACGATGTACAGCCGATGCTTCGTGAATTCATCTCCCTGCTGCTGTTGATGGTGCCCCAAGTGGTGGTCCAGTCTAGAGGACATGTATTTCTCCTCTATTTTGAAATTTTAGAACTGAATCAGCTTTTCATCAGTAGACAAGCTGAGTTTATAGTATATAAATTATGAGAAGATCATGCCTTCTCCTTTCAATATGAATTTCCTTCATGCAATTGCCCCAGACCTAAATTACGAGAGGATTATGGAGGCGATGAGGAGGTAAATTATGAGAAGCTGAGTTTATAGTACGTAAATTAGGAGGAGATCATGCCTTCTCCTTTCAATAGGAATTACTTGCATGCTATTGCCCCAGAGCAAACATTTGTATTCCCTAGATGAGGATGACACCAGAGCAAAACAGGGTTACAAAAGATGATTTGGCATTCACACATTAGACATGACTATAATTAAATAACATGACTATAGTAAGTATTGATAATCTTGATCTTTGCTTTCTCTCATATGTACCCAACAATATTCACATAATACATGGTTCGAATTGGCTATTTGTGCCATTGGCGCAACGGGTCATCTAGTACATATAAAATTTGGGGGGAGGGAGGGGGGTTGAATCAACAAGGTTTGAATCAATATGATGTGTAGATATAGTTTAAATTATGTTATATGTAAAAGGCATGAGAAATAGTTTAATAATAATTTATATATGGTAAAGTCGGGAAAAATAGCAACGGGGTGATCGGGTCTTCTAACAGCAATCAATTTAACCTACCACTAACAATTTAACCGTGAACTCCTTTTCTTTTCGCGGGATAACCGTGAACTCCTTGAAGGTACTTAGCCTAACGCTTCAGTTTGGCATTCGTCGATCAGTCTACAAATTTCTTTGCTCCCTCCTATCCGAATTAATGAACGTAACCTCTATACAATGTCGTGTGTATTAATTCGGATCGTATGGTGTACTAGATTTTGGAATTCTTTTTTCTAACAGACCTTTTGAATTTGGTCTGGCATGCTTGTTGAGCGGCTGGATGTGCACAACCATTCTCAGTCGTACTTGTTGGCGATCCTGAGCAGAAGATCACAGAGTTCCCTGGGCTTGGAGCACATAGCCATGTGGTCGGCTCCGGCGAGCTCCTCGGCTTCTGTGCCAGGGCTCAGTTCGACCATCCAGCGCTGCATCTCCTCGGAGGTGGAAGCATCGTCCTTGAGTGCCACGTACACCTTCTTCACCGACCCGTAGTTTGCGTCGGTGAGCAGAGCCTCGTCCCTCATCACCGGGTCGTCCACGAACTGGCAGCCCGGTCTCACCAGCAACTTAGCCAGCGTCAGGTCCTGCGTCCATGTTTTGAGTATGATGGTACTAGAATGGTTGTTTGTTGGTTCAATAGTTCACATCAATAGCAAAGATTTTCTTTGTTATGTTGGTATATTACCTCGACTGAGCTTTGATCGTACAATTTCGCTGCCAACAATTTGGGGCCAAGCGCGACTGCAGGCCGAGGGCCTTGATCTGTGTCCAGAATCATGCTCTTGCTGTCCATGAAAAAATCGGATGTGGTTCTTCTGGAGAACTATCAACAGTCGCGAGAAATTAGCCATGATTGTTCAGATCTGAGCTCTGAAAAAATGGCCATGTGAGCTCATCGAGGGCCTTAAGCTTGATTTTAAGAGGTGTTTGCCTACCTCCTCGATGGTGACGCCCATGTGCCTGCCGGTGCAGGCCATGCACGCGGCGAGGAACACGGCCGCGGCGACCTTGCGCGGGAATCTCTCCATGGCGAGCGCGAGGTTGAGCCCGCCGAGGCTGTGCCCGACCAGGACCAGCCTCTCGCCAGCCGGTGCCGCGGCCACGGCTTCGAGCAACGGCCGCGTGTAGTCCTCGAAGGACGCCACCTCGTCCATGCGGGCTGGGTGCGCGCCGGACGCGGCCATGTCGAGCGCGGTGACGCGGTACCCCGCGGCGCGTAGCATCGGCACCAGCTTTTACCAGCACCACGCGCCGTGGCAGAGGCCGTGGACGAGGATGAAGTGCCTGCCGCCGCCGCTCCCCTCCATCGGATTTCACCTCAGCTCCTGCTTGCAGCGTGCAGATATCTTTGGCGAGGGAATCTTGTCACCAGTACACTATGTAGTAGCCAATCATGGTTTCATGTTCCTGTAGCCAACCTGAGTGAATTATCACTTTTCCAGGTGAGGAGTCGACATCATTCGCAGCTCTTATTCCCACTCATGTCCACCTAACAATTTTGTCCATATCCATTTAAAAAATATATTTTTAGATTGACACATTGATGACAATGTTGTTGCCTTCTTATGATATTTTGCTAAAGAATACTTTGCAGCTTTAAGCAAGTGGTTTTCAGAATCTGACTGCATCCATTGGCTCATGGCAAACAACATTTCTATCCTATGAACCAAAGGAGGCCTAAGAGTCTTTTTTGATACAAAGGAATAGAAAAAAAGTGGTTATCCCTTTTTAAATAGTCGCTCTTTGTTTCCGAAAACATTTCAATCGGTCGCTTTCTTTCCTCACCATTAGGTCAACATCCAAAGGAACTGGATTCATTTCCTCCTTGAGCCAATCGTAACAAACCTGTGTGAATTAACGTTTTTCAGGTGAGGAGTCGACATTAGTCGCAGCTCTGATTCCAATTCATGTCCACCTCATAATTTTTTGTTCATATCCCTTTAAAAATATTTTGGGCACATAGGAGACCAACCCCCGATCCCATGCCCCAACCCAACTACTTTTTGCATCATCGATGTTGCCTTGTTGGGGGTGTGGGAGATAAGTAAAAGTCATAATCGGTGTTGGACGATTTTGTCGGAGGTGGTGCTTGCAGGTGTGTCGTGTTCCTTTCTCAAGGTGTTATTATAGTCCTATGCTCCTCTGCTTGGTTAATGGTGAAAACCCTACTCTGGCTCTTCATATGGACGACAAATATGTCTTAGTGTCACATGCATGTTGCTTAAATTGCACTGCGATATAGTAGTATGTCGGTGAGTCATGGTTTTGCCCATGGCCTCGAGAGGAGCATTGTATCATTTGGGTGTCCGCTTTGGAAGGCAATTGGATGGCATGATACGAGTGGCTTGCACGCTCGAGATATTGTTGTTGTTTGGACATGGACGACTCCCAGCTCTGCCCTTCTATTATGTAGGTTGGCCTTCTTATTCTATTTGAGGCTAACACACGCTTTGTTTGCACTTGCATAGTTCTTCACTCATGGGATTTACTCTCTTTTTTCTAGCATATTATTATGGTCGGTAGTTTCGTTCAGGTTTTATCAATATTAGCTTGGACTTTAATTATGTTTTGGCGGTGTTTTTTAATAATTTGTATATCGTGTTAGGCTATTGAAGGCGACATTTATTATGGGAGGATGGTGTCGTTGCTAGGTGCATGGTTCTGGTGTCCTTGAACGTTTTGGCCTTGGTGTCAGCCAGTGATGGTTGTGTAATCCACTTGGGAGCTCTTATTCCATGTTGAAACTGTGAAATTGCTACTATAATACTCACATGGTGACTGATAAAGTTCACGCTCCATCAGCTCGGCTCCTTCTTCCCTCGCTCGCTCACTAGCTTAGCTTTTCTTTTAGCTCGTCCACTGCTAGCTCAGAAAAAGCCGTCTATCATGTTTTTTATTTGAAGTTCATTAAATCAGAAGAAGTTCACCTATTTTTAAAAAGTTTGTGAATTTAAAAACACCAACATTTAAAAAATGTTCATGCATTTAAATTATTTGTGGATTTCAAAATGTTCATGAATTTGAAAAAGGTGTGCAAATTTAAAAATGTTCATGAAATTCCAAAAAACATGAATTCTAAAATGTGCATCTTTTAAAATGTTCACAAATTATAATAAATATACATGAGTTAAAATATGGAAAAGGGAAAACATGAAACATGCATGATTTTTTTTTGAAATATTAAAATTGATAAAATACAAAAAAGAAAAAAATACATGCAATACCTTCTCAAAACCAAAAAAAAGGGTGATCCGGCGACACACACCCTTACAGGCGGGGCCCATAACATCCCCCACAGCTCTCGACACACCAGAACGTTCCGAATCAGGAGCTTAGTATCATGATAGATGTCACTAGTCTGCCCACAAATGAGGCATATCTTGGCTTTGCTGGCATTACCTAACCATGGGAGTGGTCGTTGAACTCGTGTGGTTTGCATTTGTTTGTAATGTTGGTTGGACAGAGGCTCTAGCACTATGATAGGTTATGTGTTGCGTTTTACTTATCCTATATCAATAAAATGGGAAAACCTTTGCCTTATTTAAAAGTAGACATTGTCACCATAGTTTAAAGAAAAAAACTTACAACAGCGAGGCCGTGATTGATGGTTTTTCGGTTCCGTTGAATTTTGAAAATGTAAGAATATTTTGTAGACGTCCTAGTAGATTGCCAAGACCAACAGATCGCCAGTCTAAAATTTTCGTTGCACCACCCCTGTCTTCTCTGATTTGCCCAAAAATTGTATGTCCAACCACAAAGTTTTCATCTGCTTCTTTCTAAGGTCAACTGGCCATAATAGATCAGACAAGGCATCAGAACCATTTTTTTGTCATGTCGTTGGTTCAGCTAGGTTTTCTAACCTATGGTCGGCAAACCACCCATCTTCGGTTTTCCATCCTATGGTCGGCATGCCAATGATGAGCATCACCAATAGTCTGCATGGAAAGTTTCTGTGAACCCGCCTCCAACACGATGATGATGTTGATGATGTCGCCCCCACAAAGTGGATTAAGCATTTCTGTGCATTTATTTCTATAACTATACCACTATATAATGTATGAATAATTTGGAAAAACAACCATTGGATGAAGCCGATCCAATGGTAGACAGGTGGCAGTTGTGAGTGTTGTTGGCCGGCGGATTTCCTCGTTGCTGCACAATATTCTACCACGTGTACTATCTAAAAAATTCGATGGTTGGGCTTAAGTCCTATGGACATTTTGCACGAAACTTAAAACACACTTCTATTTTGTTCTAGACTCTTCCATAGTATACTATCCTAACTTCTTTTTCTACCAAAACTATCAATCGTTTTTACTTTGTGATTTCTTTTCTTTGTGTTAAAGTCTATCGATGTACCCTCATAAATCGTATCTATCTTTGCAGATGGAGAAGTAGTTGTTCTTTTTATTTTCTATTGAAAAGTGCAATATAAGATACCCCAAAAGACACCTAAATAACACATCTTCGGTATATTTTACCCGAGTTTTGCATCTTATACTTCATGCATATGCCTCAAAATTTTCATTTGCCTATTATAATGCAGTAACAACATTGCCAATCTTTGGCTGTAATTTGATCATTTGAGCTCACAAGTGCAACGAATTGTATAACTTACTAATTTTTACAAGTGGAGAGGATCTCAACAAGGAGATAAGCAACAACCGAAGTATCATGGGCATCGTGGTCAATAATCCCTGACCAAATATTTTTGGTTTGTTCAAACCTCAAACTTCTAGGCACTCTATTCATCACTAGGGCCAACCGGCACCATTTTAGAACCGCACACAAACAATCACAACAATGAGAATGTATATGAGACTGGGATTCAAAACTTACCCACTTTAGTCTTACAAAGTTAGGTGGGTTTTCGTGAGTCAACTTTAACTTAAGGATTCCATGTGCATTCAAATATCAAGAGTACAACTGGCCATACATGCAACATTTCAGTACACGTGTAACAGGACAATTGCAGAAGAAAATACCACCCAAAATAAAGAAACTACAGTGCAATCCTTAGATTTCTCCTACCATTTTCACCTTCCTGCAAAGAATGCATGTTATGTGGAACTTAGTAACTCCCTTCGCAGAGCTTACTATAACTCGTTGGCTATGGATCTCAGTAGGATCACTTGCGAACAAATGCCAATCGCCCCATACAAATTTTGTTGCTAGATCTTTTGAATTATCAGGGCTCTTTCTCGCCCGTTGTGATACCTAACTAGGTCTTGCCTATCGTTAGGCCGGCCCAGTACTGTGGCGCCTCTAGCTTGAGTTATTTTTCTTTTTATACTATGTGTTTTCCTTATCATTTTTCTATTTTTCTTTGTTTCTTCACCGATTTTCTATGGTCTTTTCCTACTTATTTTTCTTTTTCACTACACATGTCTACTTTTTTCAGTATACATGTGGAACATTTTTCCGGCACACTTTGGACATGTTTGAAATACACAATTTACATTTTTTTTTCAAATACTTGTTTTGGTCATTCTTTCGAATACATGATAACGAAAATACACATCGTACACTTTTTAATGGCATGAAACTTTTTTTAAACTGCCAGAACATGTTTTACATTTTTTTGAAAAATGTTACGAACATTTTTTTAAATGTGTGATTGTATTTCTTTAATATGTCACGTATATTTTTATGAATGGTGCTTAAAATAAATTACAGCTTGGATGATTATTTACATCGTATGAATAATTTAAAATGGCATGATACATTTTTTAAAACATGTGAAGAGTTTTGAAATGTCACATATATTTTTTGAACTATGTAAACATCTCTTTTGACATTGTATAAACATTTCCTTTAATGTCGAGAACATTTTTTCTAATGCTGTCGACATTTGTAAAGGTTGCGCGATCATTTTTTACATTGCATGAACATTTTATAA
Organism: Triticum aestivum; assembly: GCF_018294505.1. Taxonomy (NCBI): domain Eukaryota; kingdom Viridiplantae; phylum Streptophyta; class Magnoliopsida; order Poales; family Poaceae; genus Triticum; species Triticum aestivum. The sequence continues at coordinate 693,478,522 of NC_057800.1, forward strand.
ATGAATATTTAACTTTTTAAGATTTAAATCAAATACGTATATATTTCAGAAATAAATAAATAAAGTAATAAACCGAAATATGTGTGCTAGGAGCCAGCCCTCCCTGATAGGCCATTTAGGGGGGTCGGGGCTGAGGGCAAGGGGTTCTTTCATCTCCTATAATCGAGACAAAGCACCAGCCCTTTTCAAATCCCCTTTCCGGCAAACATTTATGCTGATCAATAAAGCCTAGCAAGCTTTTTTCAAAAAAGAAATGTGTTGGGAGACAATGCGGGCATGTTAAGATATGTAGGACGCAACAGAGCTTTGCATGGATCGTGACACGCGATCGACGGCCAGAAATCTGACAGAGATGAAGAAATGTTTTCCGTTGACACAACTTTCGAATTCAGTCTGGCATGTAAGGCAAGCCTTTATAGATAAAGAAGGGCGAACGCAAACCTCACAGACGGATGTGCACAACCACAAAACATCGCCTACTAAGAAAAGAAGTAGTAACAAACAACAAGGTTTTTCTTAAAAGGTGTACTCCATCTTATGGTACGGAGTGTTAAAAACGCTTTTGTATCTTTTTTTAATATACGATACGCATGCTTGTGCATATTTGAAAAAAAAATGTATTATAGGACCAACTTAACTCTCAGCGAAGATATTACGTTGTACAAGTCTCAACTGTGTGGACAATCGATTCATTCATACTTGTCGGCGATCCGGAGCAGGGCACCACAGAGCTCCCTGGGTTCGGAGCAGGACACCACAGAGCTCCGGCGATCTCCTCGGCCTCCGTGCCGGGGTTCAAGTCGTCGACCATCCAGCGCTGCATCGCCTCGGAGTTTGAGGCGTCGGCCATGGCCACCACGTACACCTTCTTCACCGACCCGTAGTTGGCGTCGGTGAGCAGCGCCTCGTCCTTCATCGTGGGGTCATCTAGGAACTGGCACCCCGGTCTCACCAGCATCGTAGCCAGCGTCTGATCCTGCATGCCGTACGTAAAACCATTGTCAGCGTCGTAAATAACATTTGTGACGGGAAGGAATGGATTCCTGCTATTACCTCAGCTGAGCTCTTGTCGTACAGTTTTGCTGCCAATAATTTCGGGCCAAACACGAGTGCAGGTCGAGGGCCCTGGCTCGTGTTCAGAGCCATCCTCTTCATGTCCATGAAGAAATCCGGCTTGATCCGTCTCATGATCTAGCGAGAATCGCAGGAAATCAGCATGGTCACCATGGTCGATCGCAGCTCCTCTGACTTCTGAGGTGTGTAAAATTTACTAGCACGGAGTAATTACTCACCTCCTCCGTGGTGACACCCATGTGACTGCCGACGCACGGCATGCACGCGGCCAGGAACACGGCCGCGGCGACCTTGCACGGGAACCTCTCCATGGCGAGCGCGATGTTGAGCCCGCCGAGGCTGTGCCCGACCAGGACCAGCCTCTCGCCGGCCGGCGCCGCGGCCACGGCGTCGAGCAGCGGCCGCGAGTAGTCCTCGAAGGACGCCACCTCGTCCATGCGGGCCGGGTGCGCGCCGGACGCGGCCATGTCGAGCGCGGTGACCCGGTGCCCGGCGGCGCGGAGCATCGGCACCAGCTTGTACCAGCACCACGCGCCGTGGCAGAGGCCGTGGACGAGCATGAAGTGCTTGCCGCTGCTGCTCCCCTCCATCGGGTTTCACCTCCGGCAAGAGTTCGACTGGCTATGCCGCCGCCGGCGAGCGGCTTGCAGATATCTTTGCCGAGGGTATCTCACCAGCATGGGCACATGGCAATCAGTTTCAGTCAAAAGCGAAAGCAGATTTGGATACGGCAGCTGATGGAGTCATCAGTCCACCTTACAATTCTGTCCGCATTTCCTTCAAAAAATACTCTGCTTGCCTAGCCCCGTTCTTATGGTGCGTCTAGCATTGTTGGTGAACGTGTGAAGGTGTATGTCTGGCGGATTTGTCCTTGGTGAATTTGCTCGGATCTCGTCGTTGTTCGTCTACATTCATGTGTCTTCGATTTGGATCCTTTCGATCTATGTTATTCTTCATCGACAACAATTGTTGTTCTGGTGCGCTGGTCCTTAGCACGACGACTTCCCGACTGTCTACTACAACAAGTTGTGCCCGACTCGGGTGATGGAGGGGCGATGACGGCGGCGCGTCTTCGGCTCACTTCAGTGCTTACAGTCGTCGCTAGGCGGTCTACGGAACTGGATGTAATTTTTATTATTTCTAATGTTCGTTGTACTGTCATGATTGAAGATGAATAGATCAGAAATTTTTTTGTAAAGAAAATACTCCACTTTGTTTATAGATTGGCACATGATGATGTTGTGGTGGCCTTTTTACGATCTTTTGCTTGAGAATATTTTGAAACTTTATGCTAAGCGAACACGTGAGTTCAGAATTCGAGGTGTTTTCAATCCAAGTGCAACAAATATGAAAGTGGGACTTCCTTTGCCGATCTTCTCAAAATGGAAGCAAACGATTTGTCTTAGTCCGTTGAATCAAGATTGAATCACTGACACAACCACATAAACACAAACATTTTTTTGCGTGTAAAAAAATGGATTGCTTACTCACAATGGTCCTTACAATCCTCAATCACCAAGTCAATGACCATAGAAGGGCCTGAACCGATCCACGTCATGGTTTTGCCTTCAGTTCTACCAAAACTAGCCAAACAATCACTAGCCTTATTCTGATTATGATTTATATGAGTAATACAAGTTTCTCGAAGACTTAACAAATACTTCCTTCATAAACTAATATAAGAGTGTTTAGATCACTAGTGATCTAAACATTCTTATATTAGTTTACAGAGGGAATACAAGTTTTTGACTAGTGTAGTGTTAAAAACACTTATCAGACAAGGGGTGGGCCTTCTATGCATGCACAAAGTTCCGCCTCCAACGCATCAGACAAGCAAACAACTGTCTACATGCAGAAAAGATAACGACTCCTGCTTCATTACGAAAGATCATACCCGCCCCCAGCTGAACCGTCTTCTGTAAATGAGCCGTCTGTATTCAGCTTGACCCAGTCGCGCCCTTGTGGAGTCCAGGCAAGGGTGAGACCACAGGGCCAGCTCGACGCACCTTTGGTTCATATTGCAAAATCGACTTCCCTTTCCTACTGTCAGTATGCATGTTTGACTTAATTCAAATGAGAGAGTCCAAGTAGTGCTACAAGAACCTACATGATACCATTAGTGGGACAGGTTTCATATGCACAACATCATTCTGGATGTACCAGCACCTCCAGAAAGTCATTAGTACCATACAAACTTACACACGCAACCAACAAAAGGCTCCAATGGAGCCATCCAAACGTGCCACCAAATATCACCCCAACAATGCTAGGCTTATGGACTTTTGCTAGGGACTATGGTTAATTATTGACTCCATTCAAGTCATCGAGGATGACTTGTGTCGAATGTTATTATACAAGGTAGGTTACAATTGAATTTGAACTCATACGGTGTGTAGACAGGATATGGAATCGGCACCGACACGCAGGGGAGCACGCGGTGTGTACCGATGGCCAGGATGCGGTATTGTGACGGTGTCACGGGGAGGAGGGCCCGTAGTCAGGCCCCGGAGATGTAATCATATCGGTAACCTCGTTAACAAATCTCGGTTTCTAGCTCATGTGATTGCTTGGTCCTCGATAGATCAATTATGCATCTCAGATTTATTATAACAAATGGAATCTAACATGACTAATTGTAGGGCCGGGAGTTGCCCATGTGAACTGCTTCGCTCTTTTTCGGACACATTACATTGTTCCAAGATGTTTTTGCTGGAGGTAATAGCACCTCAGGTACCCTAACTTGCACATAATGTGATGATTTAGTCCCAAAGTTGCAAAGTGCAACTCCATCATACCCCAACTTGCAGTGGATGTGATGATTTAGTCCCCGGCCTATCATAGCTCGACAAGTGGTAGCCAGGTGGTTGAACCGGTCATCGCCCGCACTTTTGCAAATAACACCCTGCAGTCTTCTCTAATTAACCTGCAGTACAACCTTTTCGGGAGGGAGCATGGAGGTGGTAAATACCGAAATGGATGTGTCAAAAATGAGCACACTGATGCATGCAGACGATCGGTGATAAATACACAAAGTATTGAACAAATCAAAGATCAAACCCGGTCCGATCAAAATGTGTGTTGAGAAATAGAGAAGATGAAGTTAATTACATTCTTGGCAGCTGCGCTGAAAGCCTCCCTGTGGGTGATGTCCGGATTGTTGGCCTTGATATGCTGAATCTCGTCTCTGCATACGTACATAGGAAATCATGCATCACGCATATGAATTTTGCCAGAGAGAAGATTCAAGCTAAAACGGGGAACTAGAATGAACCACTGATCACTCACTTGATGAATCGGTTGTATGCCGAGGGAACTCTCTGCCGCTTCTCTGGATCTGCAGAAAATCACGGCAAGCAGCATGAAATTAAGGGCATAAACTTGGCAGCTCCAGCACGGATCAAGGAGAAAAATCAGACAAGTGCAACCTGTTGGCCGTTTGGTACTCCTACAGTCGTATATATACGGAACCTACAGAACTGATTATGTTTCTCATTCCTAATGCCCTCTGCATTTATTTAGTTTAGTTCTCCTATGCCTATAATATCACACACTGTGCATATGTTAACGTTGGAGTTTGGGGAAAAAATTCCTCCACGGACAAATGGTACTATTGGGCCCGGGAGCAAATCATTCAACATGTCTCTTCCACTCGAAAACTCCGACCGCCCAGAAAGAATCCTTAAAAGAGAGACACAATGCATAAAGAGGGAGCCAACGACCCAAAGAGATGTATACTGCTCGAATTTGGTTAGTAGTACAGCGTGCACTGTAATTTGAGGGCAATTTGGGGATATTAATTTTCAGCTAATCAGACAGATTAAGGCTACCCCTTTCATCTGGTTTCGCCGTCCGCATGCATCCTCTTCCTCCGCAAGCCCATCTCCCGTCCCTTCCTCGGCCAGCCTGGCTCGTAGACCAGGCGCTCGGCAGCATGTCACAGGTCTCGCCGACGTCTCCTACCTACACCGTTGTGGCGTTGTCCTCTTCCTTGCTAGGCCATATGTCAAGCAATGGCTTACGCTGCTCATGGTGGCCTGGTTCATGGCGGTGGTGGCGAAATCACCGGACACCACTGGCGAGCTGTCCGCCATTGACAAGAAGGTCATACAGAAATACGTAATCCTCGCCACGGCTCCCAGGCAGCAGCGCGTAGACGACAGAGGCTCACGGTCATGGACAGTTTAGCGTTCACCTTTGTAGAGTTGGCCATGTCCAATGCAAATTCATGTTTTAAATTGTACGTATATTGGTTCAAGTTGTTGCCTATTCCAGTGATGGCTCGGTTATTTCCTAGCATCTGAAGAAAGTTTTAACGTCACTCAGTTTCTAAGATGCAATCATACTAGATAAGCCAAGCGTGGATAACTGAACTTCTAATCCATAACAAGGCAGCAGACGGTCGAGGCCTGCCGCAAGGTCACTGGTGCGCGAGCCTGAAGGTCTACAAGAGGAGCATGGCGAGAGTTAGATGGACGAAGCGAACTAACGCAGCGACAGCGGCCGAGGGCAGATGGACGACCGGTGGGGCGTGCAATATCGAGGACGGCGCGTCGGGGTTGAGGTGGAGCTTGGCTGCTAGGGCGACGGCGGGAGGTGAGATTGCCCTGCAGCGGCGTTTCCTCTCGACGGCAATGACAGATACAAACAAAGAGTTCGTTACTTAGAGAAGACTCCAGGGTGTTATTTGCAAAAGTGCGGACGCTGACCAGTCCAACCACCTGGCTGCCACTTGCCGAGCTATGATGGGCCGGGGACTAAATCATCACATCCACTGCAAGTTGGGGTATGGTGGAGTTGCATTTTACAAATTTGGGACTAAATCATCACATTCTGTGCAAGTTAGGGTATCTAGATGCTTTTACCTCTTTTTGCTGGTATTGATCCAGATTTAGATGCTCAAGTGGAATTTGAAACATTCCAAAAAGTGGGAGATCCAAGTCTGATCTCTCTTTTTTGATTTGACATGGGAAACATCTCCCATCCTTTCTTTGACTTCCAGGCAACACAGACGGCAGTTCCTGCCCTTTCTTTGAACCAGTGAGGCGGAGATCTGGCCCCGGCCTCTTCCTCACCACGGTTCGTTTGGACCGATAGGCCCATGGGCTAGGTTTCTTGTGTCTTGGATTGGGAAACACGTAAAAATCCAAAAGTAGACTTTGGGATTTGCGTAGTAACTTGATCTCCTATAAATCCGACTTCTAAAATCAGTATTGCTGCCACCGCCCAACAACGTTGTCCTCTGTTCGTCACTTTCTTCACTGTTTGTTCTAACAAATTCATATCTCTGTATCTATCTCTGATGAGTTTGGTCTGGGTATAACGAGAGAGGAATAGTAATGAAAAACAGAGTTTTTCTGTATTAGATCAAATAATAATCTACTACCCCTATAAAAGCATGAGAGGGCGGAGAACCAATTCATCTCATCCATTCAAACTGCTTGATCCAACGATCCAGACGGCTCCAATGTTTAGCACTAAAACATGGTTGGCATTCTCCACAGCCCGCACCCACGTTGCCGCTAATTACTCCAAAATAACTCCTTGCATCGCTTTTGAAGAGAACACCTCGCACCATCGCACGATCTCTGGCGCCTCCAAAAAACCTCCCCACACCTCACCACCCATCGCACTCCCCGCTGTCCCCGCTGCCTCTCAGGCCCTCCCCTGGGCCTCTCTTGCACCGCCCGGCGCCGGCGCCTCCCTGGGGATCAGAATTTCGCGCACCAAAGTGGGACCCGTCTGCCTCCTCGTTCGCTGCCGCCGTCGCCGGAGGCTAAGGCGTTGCGGCCCTACCCGATCTGATGTTGAGCGCGCCACCGGAGGACCCCTGCTACTGATCCTCGCACCCGCCCCCACCCATCCCATGGTTTCCAGTCACCAGGCCACCCACCCTCCTCACCTGCTGCTGCTGCCAGCACGTGGTCCTGCATCTCAATCCAATCCCAACTCCCAACGATGAACCCATAGCCGACGACCAGTTTGGGGAACTCACATGACCTCCATCAAGGTACAAGCCCATCTGTATTGCCAGTTCCGAGTGCCTTGAGCATGGCTGACGATCATGTGTCATATGCAGCCTCTATGATTATAAGTATGTGCTTGTCAAAATAGTTCAATTAACAAAGTTTCAATTAACAGGCACACACGTTTCTTTTTGTAATTCTCTTGCTACATACACAGAATCAATAAATGAGAAAATAGTCCTTCTATTTAAATAATTGATGCACATGTGTACCAGGGAGTTCACGACGATGGAAATGAATTGGAGCTCAGAGGCCACATGTGGCGGTGGTTGGTTTAGAAACGATTTGTGTGCTGCCTGTCATTTTTCTTTGAGCAGCTATCATCCCTCTCTCTGTTATCCCTCCGACATTTTTGTCCGTGCTTGTTCTGACTGTTCAAGAACGAAGAAATGCACACTGCTTTGTTGATCATTGATATATGGACTTTGCTGCAGGTATGGGCAAAGTTTCTGACAGGAAAAAGTTCTGATCATGTTTCTTTTTTCACATGGCAATGATGCTCTTGAGGCATATCATATTGTGAGATTGCTATCTTTTGTTTGGACTTTCTTATGTTTCTTTTTGATTGGCCTCTCAGATCAAGCCCTTTACATTTTGGATGGCAAAATGTTGTAGGTTTTTCATTTCTGTTTTCCACTACTTCTCTTAGATCTTAAGACAACTTAAGGGCTAGCAACTAGAACATAGTTGGTCACTTGTTTGTCCACCAATTACGCTCTTGCATAGTATCATACATAAGTCTCTATTTTCTATCGTACATAAGACTATTTTTACAGTCATATTATGATAATCGGTAGCTATTTTCAGTCCAACATTTTCCAGCACTGTAAGCAGAAAGGATTATCTCACTCAAAATATACTTTGTTGTACAAAAAGTATAATATGATGTTTTAACCTCAGTATTAGGGCATCTGAATCATATAAATTACCTGACAAATTGCTCCCTGGAAGTGTTGATGAGCAGTTAGTAAAGGATGTACATCTTGTAGGTTCCATTCCAAAGAAACATGCACAGATTTTTACAGAGGAGTGCAAGCCTTTTCCTGAAGATGTCCAAATACAATCAATTTACCCCCTGCAAGTGCACCCAATTCGATATTCTTGTCTTAGAAGGTGAAGATTTCTAGCAACCATATAATTCCGAAATAGTATGATCTATGTTGCCATCTTGTGACTTCCAGTTGACAAGCAATTTCAAGAAAAAACACAATTTCATTCCTTTGATTATCATTTTGCAGGTCTAATATAGCAGAACTAGAGTTGAAGCTCTCTTGAGTATACCAAATAGATGTCAAATCTGCAAACAGATTTGTCCAGGAGCTAGCCTCAAAGGTATAAATTCAGCACTGGATCCTATTTCCGTATTCGTATTGTTGTGATTTGGTCATAAATTTAAAATCAACTTATACACTTCTATCTGAAATTCCAATGCATATTGTGTTAGTTAGTTTGTTGACAGTGCACTGCAGTATACTATTTGAACTAACAGGGTATTCTCTGCTGCCCAGTATGACTATAATCCGAACGAAGACTACGTCGAGACAGAGCTGAAGTTGAGGAAACATTTGCAATCGTTTCCCGTAACAGTAAAATCCTTCAATATGACATACACTGAGGTGAATATCTCATGCATCGTTATGTAATTTTCCCCATGTATCTCCTTTTTATATTCCAGACAAACAGCCACACATGAATATCATTTGTACCTCTGATTATCATTTTCCATGTGTTTTTGAGTTGTGATAAGATAGAAGTTATTTGTCATTGTAGGAAATCCATCCTTGGACCCACATGATGGAGGTTTCATGGTTGCATGGGTTTGGTCCAGCTGCTGACCACTTGTTAGAGGCTTACAACACACTTGTAAAGGTACTATCTAGATTATTTGATTTGTTTACTTGCCACTTTATTGCTCATTTGAATTTCTTGTGTATCTCTGACCTACATGTCATGATCTAGTTATTTGAACTTTTGATGGGATGAAAATAGTAAAAGTTCATTTTTGACTTGTCAGTAGGCACTCAATATATCATAGTTCTATGGCAGAATGAACATTTCTTGAAAGTTTCAGTGAACATATGATTATAGGCAATATATTGTCCTGCAAAGTGAACTTAATGCACAAGGCACATGTTTGTTTTTTCCTATCAATAACTCAAAAATAGTCTCCGTACTAAACCTTATTGGTTTTATTTTGGAAATACTAATGTCTGAGAAAAATATCTTCTGAACTCTAGCCAACAGGAATTAAACACCCTGATGCAAATTTAAAATCAATTGAAATGATGCCTATAATAAAGATGGGAGGATGACACATAGAATGTAACCTCCCAAGTAGACTATCTCCGGCAGAGGAAATACTTCCGCTGAATTGACATGAAGCTCCACACCCAAGCGGCTGCTCCGGCGACAGCGCTGCAGTCGTCGTCATCGGTGTTGACGAGAAGCGTAGGCACAGAGATGAAGCCAAATGACAGCCTGGAGCATTCAAGGAGCGGCACTAGCCGGTGCCGCCACACCATCCCTCAGCCAGCTCTGCTCTAAGTTTTATACTCTTAACAAAACTGTGAAACAAATCCCAGCTGTCTGTAATTGTACAAATTTTATTTCAGGTGTATGCCGATCAAATGAAGGCGCGGGCGAAGAACAACATGACCAAGAAGTAGGCAAGGGTAGAGGCGAGACAAAACCGGCGGGTAGATCAACCACGTGTCGTCTTGGTTTGGGTGCTGCGATTGGTTCCTGTGCTGAAAACCAAACAAAATTCAGATTGTGTCTAAAATACAATCTGACTGAAGAAGGCACAAGATCACAGTGCAAGTTTTTGGGACAAGATATACATGAAATTATTTGAATCAATGTACTGTAGATGTTGCTTATCTGAATGTTTGTGACCTGAGCTACAGTAGCATGTTACCATTGATAACATGAGCTAATGCTGATGACCTGCTGACTAATGTACTCAGAACTTGAAATCATCTATTCTTTAAGCTTAGTGGTAACTGTAGAATGAAGAAAAACATGAGCTAAAACTATGATCTTTTATCTTCACATTTATTGGCACATTTTTTGGTGTTTTTATTTTATCTCACTATTTTTTGGTTGCTTCCTAGCTTTTCCTGAAGAACAAATATTAAATTGTGATTTCATTTGAGACCTTGCCATCTTATAATGAAAAATCTATAAGAACATTCAGTTGATGTGTCTCTTCAAACTTATATAGTGGGGTTTAGACTGTTTTAGGTGAAAACTGTGAAGGGTCGGATGCCTTTGATGTTGATTCTATTCTATCCGAGTGGCAATAGGGATAGATGTCGGTGATGTATTTAATCTCAGTACATTGTGGGACCTCATCGAAATTTAAACTTGCAGAGTTTATGGAATGCATCCAAATCATTGCATGTATATGTGGATTTGACAATTTAATCTTTAAAGTATTCATATTTGAAGTCTAACAAGACATGCATTGCACATGCACGCTTACTAGTAGATACAAAGATGACATGTGAGGCTCCTGTGAGCATCATCACACAACATGAGCATCACCCCTAAATATTTGCCTCAACGCTATCTCCAAGGTGAGTCGTCACAAACCCTGTAGGGAGTGCCATTTGTGCCAATTTGAATTTCAGAAAGAGTAGGAGAAATTTATCATCAGAAAACAATTGTCCTCCTCACAATCACAAAGTTAAATAAATCGGAAAAAATAGCACAGAAGCACATGTTCTCTCAGACAAATGCCTCTATTGCCCACATGGTTTAATAGAATGTATTACATCAGACTCGTCACCTGTTTTCATCATACAGAATGGCAGGTGTGAAAAAAAAGTGTTTTCAACTCCTAACATGTTCTCTCAGACAAATGCCTCATTTTGTCCCCATGGTTTAATGGAATGGAATGAATCGGTCATCTAATCAGTGTTGGTCATCACTGAGAACAAAAGAAGCAAATGATTGATGTAAACGGGGGTATAGTAACCGGAAGCTCCTGGTATGAGAGCAGCCAGTGTCGCAAAAACCTGTTTCCCTCTCACTGTCTGCCAATCTAACGAGAAACAAGGCCATGAAAGAAGTACCTCATGGCATCCCTAATACCCCTTTCCAAACAAAATTCAGTTAAGTGCTAAGATATGTATGGACAAGTTGAATGCAAAAGCCATCTCAAAGAATGGCTTGTGCCAGAATCTTAGCCCAAAGATACATCTTGGCAACGTACAGCGCTGAATTACACTATTAAGAAGTGCACCAGAGACTCTAATTTATTGCCTTCAGAAGTTTCAGATTGACCCAAATGAATAACAAGTAACAGAAACTACAGAGGATGATTTTAGAGTTTGATGCTAAGTTGACGAAATAATAATACTCTTAACTGGATTTGTGGTGACGATTGGAGTAACACTCTATAGTGCATGATAATTTGGAGAAATGAAACCTGCCTAGCATTCAAATACTCACCAGAAGACAACAATTAAATATGAAAAGGAAAAAGATGAATCAGATTTCTGGCTTGGAATCCTGATGGGATTACATTTGCGCACAGTATAATCATAGTCGATCATTTGGGGAAAGGATCATCACATCCATTTAATCCATTTAAGTTGTGAAAAATGAAACAAATAGAACCAGGGAGATAAAATACAAGGAAAAAAGCACTGTGGACTTCTGGGTAAATGTTACCAGAGCTGAAAGTTTAATCATATAAAAATATCTAAACTATGGAAATAGCAATGGGAGATCAGATGGTAGTGCATGATGTAAATTGATCATCACAGTGAATGCAGAAATGTGGTATGGTTATGATATCATCACTTCACCCATTAAGTCAAATATAGCAAACAAGAAGACACCCAGAATGCACAATGAAATTATTATCAAATAGTTCAGACAACAATTGTCTTCCTGATAATGTCTGCAACACAGTCATTTAAAAAAAATTGTTAAGCTCTCTCAGACAAATGCCTCGATTGTCCACATGGTTTAATAGAATGGATTACATCAGACTCGTCATCTGTTTTCATCATCACAGAGAACCAAGAACTAAAAAAGATGCAGAATAAGCACAGCTCAATAATATATCATACAAGGGATCTACCGAGTGTTGACCATCACTGATGGACAAAATACTGAAGCCGGCCGCAGAAAGAACAATTCATTGATAGGTGTAAACGGGGGTATAGTAACAGAAAGCTCCTGGTACTAGAGCAGCCAGTGTCGCAAAAACCCGTTTCCTTCTCGCTGTCTGCCAATCTAACGAGAAACAAGGCCATGAAAAAAGACCAAGCATCAGATACCTCATGGCATCCCTAAAACACCTATACAAACAAAATTCAGTTCATTGCTAAGATATGTATGGACAAGTTGAATGCAAAAGCCATCTCAAAAAATGGCTTCTGCCAGAATCATAGCCCAAGTTTCCTCTTGGCAACGTACAGCGCTGAATTACGCTAATAAGAAGCGCACCAGAGACTCTAATTTATTGCCTTACTAAGTTCTAAAATGAGTATTGAATCGAATAAACAACAAGATTACTACAACTAGATTATGATTAATTCTGAGTTTGATGCTAAATTGAAGAAATCATCATACTGTAACTACATTTGTACTATCAAGCAGAATAACTGTTCAGTTATGGCATTGTGAGTTGATGTATCAAAGAAGTGAGCACAAGAAAGAGTCATTACTTCAATTGGCACAACAAAACAAGTCGATATAGGTGGGCTTACTGACCATTCACACAGAGATTGCTGCCATGGTGGTGGCTGCTGTGTGTAACTGGCTAATTAGCCACCAAGCCCAGATGTACTGAGATCAATGTTCAAACAGTTTGCGCCATTGACGAGGCCTATAGATATACAGAGGTAATTAACCAAATCCAACAGGCCACAGAGAAATCGACTACCGACAGATTAAACGAGGTGATTACTGAAAACTAAACGATATTTTTGGGGTAAGTGGTAGTGTGGGTCAAATCCAGGCCCGCGAGATCAAAGCCCGAAGGCGTCAGGGCGAGCAGACATGCAGACCAATTCAGTCCATCTCCGTGCACATTACCATGCTTCCTTCCTCTAATCATCCAGAGCATCGGCTTGTTGTGCACGGATACAAGAAAGTAACCAAAGAAATTCAGCGCAAGGAGAAAAGATATCAGGCGAAGCTCACGAGAAACGCAATAACAGATTGGTTGAGATTCTAGAGTTGATCAGATAATTGTAGTCTGTAATTTGGTCAACACTAAATATGATTTTCTGTGAAAGATTATCATCACATCAACCATTAATTAAATCTACTTTCCCCAATCGGTCAAAAAAAGGATAAAACGCAGAAACCAAGATAATCAGGTGAAGATACAGAGAGGCGAAAGAACAGAGAGGTTCAGCGAGATTCGAGAGTTGATCAGATAATTGTAGTCTGTAATTTTGGTCAACACTAAAAACGATTTTCTGCCAGAGATTATCTTCCCATCAACTCAAATCTGGTTTTTCAGAATCGGTTGCAAAATAAGATCGAGCGCAAAAATCAAGAAACTGCACAGATCTTGGAAGGCTCAGAAGAATGAACTGGTTTCTCTGCAGGGGGGTCGAAATCCCTCAGAAAATAGGTAGGTATTTTGATCATCACAGCCAAGGAACAGATCAAGCAAAAACCAGACAGGCGAGGAAGTATCAAGAACAGAGAAACGCCGGCAAACAAGCTGCCGATTGAGGAACAAACCTGGGAGCTGGAGGCGGAGGAAAGGGAAACGAGAGCGTGCGGTATATAAGGGGTCCGTCGGCTAGGGTTTCGCGAAGCAGGATAACCTCAGCTTACTGGGTTTATTGGGCCGGACTGGTTATTGTACTGGGCCAGCGAAGTTCGAAATAGGGCCTGGCCATCAATAGGACTGCTCGCCCACTAAGGCCTGTTTGGAGCTTGTAGGAAATTTTCCTCTACAACATTTTGGTTCATAGCAATGGATATCTATTCCTATATAGAATTGGTTCTTATCCTTCATATTTGGACTCGAAAAGAGATTGTATTCTTCATATTTCAAAATAAAATAAACATGAGTCTAGAGTCAATCAAAAAATTCTATGATGTGAACCAAATGACATCTTTTTTTTTTAATCATAATCACAGGATTTCAGATACATGTCATCTTATTTCCTACAAGTTTCATATTCTGTGATAATCCTACCCTATGAAACAAATAAAGCCTAGGCAAATTGAACCAAGCTTGAGTAGTAAGCCGCCGCCTCCTCCTCCTCAAGATAAAAAAAGCTAGGTTTCGTGCCTCTCGCCGGCACCGGCGCAGGTCCGCCTTATCCGCAATGGCCCTAGGGCCATGGGGGATGCTGTGGATTCTAGTAAGGGCCGGCGGAGGGGGTGGGCTCCGTTGTTAGCCGTTCCTTTGAGTTTGTTTAGGGTTTGTGTTTTGCTTAGGAAGGCGAAACGGTGACGACTCCCTGAAGATGAAATAAAGGTCTTCGCGCCTAGCCTTGTTCCGGTGTTGCATCTAACATCGTTGGTGAGCGTGTGAAGATGTATCTTCGGTGGATCTATCCTCAATAGATTTGCTCGGAACTATTTATTGTCCATGTGTCTTTGGGTTGGATCTTTTCGATTTGCGTGGTTTTTCATCGGTGGTGGTTGCTGTTCTACTGTGCTGGTCTTATGAGGCCTTAGCATAATGATTTTTCGACTGTCTATTACAACAAGTTGTGCCCGACTCCAGCGTGGGTGGGGAGGGGGGGCAATGACGGCGGCGCGCTTTCAACTCACTTCAATGCTTGTAGTCGTCGCTTGCTGCTATGGATTTGGATGTAATTTTTATTATTTTTAGTGTTCGTTGTACAACCATGATTTAAAATGAATAGATCGAAAAAAATTCTTGAAAAAAGAAAAGCCTAACCATTCTCCTTTTTTTACCGTTGAGAAAAGGCGCATCAGGTTACACGTTAGGTCGCTAGGGCGCGACTTACGCATCAAATAGGAAACCATGGGCGCACCTATCTCTCGCTTAGTGCGAGACGTAGGGACGCTACGCCTGGTCGACCACGAGACTTGGACGGCCCAGTGCGCAGGTGCCACAGTTCACAGCCACGCCTTTTCTTTTTCTTTTGGTTTTTCTTTCATTTTTTTCTTTTATATATACATCCGTATATTCTATAAATGTATATTAAAAATAGATATGTGTTAATCATAAAACATTTGAAAAAAATTAGTCATGCATTATGGTAAACGTGTTAAGAAAAACTGTTTTCGATGTATAAGAAAAATGTACATTGTGTTTGAAAAAGTAAAACATCAAAGCATATGTCTTCAAAATCTTAATCATGTATTTTGAAAATATTGAATTCATATTAGAAAAAAGTTTCCGATGTATGCAGAAAATGTATCATGTATATGGAAAAAATAGACATAAGAAATAACTTTTCAAAAATATTAATCATGTATTTAGAAAATGTTAAACACGTATAAAAAATGTCTTTGACATATACAATGTGTATAAAAAGGTACACTTCAGAAAATTTATGTTTTATGAATTGTTAAGAATGTATTCCAAAAATATTGAACGTGCATATATAAAATGGCCCACCTTAGTGGACCACAACCCAAGTGCCTCGCTCCTCCACTTCTTGGTTTTCTCTTCTGTTATTTTGTTAACTAAAAAAACGGTTGATGGTTTTTAAATATTTTAAAAAAGAGTTCATGGATTTTAAAAAAGTTCACACGTTTATAGGTTTTTATTAAATTCAAAAAAGTACATGCATTTGATAAATTAGTTCGGAAAATTTTAAAAAGTTCACTGATTTATTTTATTTCACGAATTTGAAAAAAAATCATGAACTTTAAAATGTTCATCAATTTGAAAAAAAAATCAAAATTTAGTTAGAAAAGTTCACGAATTTTAGAAAAGTTCATTGATTGACAAATAAGTCGCTAATTTGATTAAAGTTATCACAATTGAAAAAACTTTATCAATTAGAAAATAAGTTCACGGATTTGACAAAAAGTTGTGAAATTGAAATACGTTCATCCATTTATAAAAAAGTTCAGGAATTTGGAAAGAAAAACTTGAAATTGAAAAAAAAATCACAAGTTTGACAAAAAGTTCATCTATTTGACAAATAAGTTCACTAACTTGAATAAAGTTCACAAAGTTGGAAAAAGTTCATCGATTTGGAAAACAAGTTCCCGAATCTGACAAGAAAAGTACTCAAGTTTGAAAAAAAAAATCTTTGTTTTGAAAAAAACTTCATGAATTTGTCAAATAAGTTCGCGAATTTGAAAAAGTTTCAAAGTTGAAAAAAGTTCATCGATTTGGGTTTTTTGCGAAATTGAAAAACATTCACTCATTTTATAAAAAGTTCATGGATTCAAATAATAAGTTCTTGTATTTGAAAAAGTTTCACGAGTTTAAGAAAATGTTCATGAATTTTAACAAGTGAAAAAAGAAGAAGAAGAAAGAGGCCAAACAAAAACCCTAGGAAAAAGAAAACCAGGCTGAGAAGATGCACAACAAGAAGAAAAATGAAGTAACCAACATAACAAGGGAGCTGTCCTAGTTGGTTATAGCAGGTGGAAGTAAACCTAGAGGTTGGGTGAAGTATATATTTGTACTGAAGCGGGACTCATGATTCCAATCTAAGAGTAAGAATTTTCTGCATCTATCTTAAGTAGTTTATTAATTAACAAGTTAATAATCTTTAAATCCATTTTTTGGCATGATGCATGTTTTAACTAAACAACATGATATGTTTTTATCAAGAGTAATGAAAATAATCCAGATATATTTTATATCCTATCATATATCACCCGATATCCAACATCCAATATGTTGAAACCAAACCGATACGAACCTTCTCTCTGATATTTTGAATCCTGCAGTGATCTTCCTTCTTGCATAAAGTCGCCTTGTTGCGTGTGGCTGGCTTGGATTCCGTGGGCTCGTGGTAGACACATGATACCGATGGCACATGTGGACAGCTCCATGAAGCTTTTCCTCGGTGGTGTGTGTCGACTTTGTCTTGCTGTGGAAATATGTCGAGTGAGTGGTGTCTTTGGCGTTCGGTTGCAATCTTCATTTTTTTATAGTCTTTCTTCTAAGTTTTTGCTTCGGTTAGTTGACAATAGATTTAATTGGCAAGACAAATCGCTTCTCGCGGTTTGAAAAAAAAAGCGACGGATAGAGTTAAACATTCATATTTATTGCATTTGGTCGAAAATACCTCAAAATCCACATGTTTAGCATAAATTTTCAGAATTTTCTTCAGCAAAGCATCACAAGAAGACAAGTGCATTATCATGTGTCAATCTACAAAAAGAAAAATACTCCGTATTTTTCAAGGGATACGATCAAAATTGTGAGGTGGTAAGACGACGCTTGTCATAGGGACTGCTCACTGATGTCCACTACTCAAGGGATACAATCAAAACCTGCTTTGACTTACTGGAAAGACGACGCTTCACTCAGGTTGGCATGGTCCAAAACTACTATTGGCACGTTCACATGCCAGTGAGATACAGTACTGCTCTCTCGGCAAAGAGATCCGGAAGCCGCAGCCACGAGCCGCAGAGCGCCGGCAACGTAGCGCCCTCACTCGTTCTCATCGGAGGTGAAATCCGATGGAGGGGAGCGGCGGCGGCGGCGATCACTTCATCCTCGTCCACGGCCTAGGCCACGGCGCGTGGTGCTGGTACAAGCTGGTGCCGATGCTGCGCGCCGCGGGGCACCGTGTCACCGCGCTGGACATGGCGGCGTCGGGCGTGCACCCGGCGGGCATGGACGAGGTGGCGTCCTTCGAGGACTACTCGCGGCCGCTGCTCGACGCCGTGGCCGCGGCGCCCGCCGGCGAGAGGCTGGTCCTGGTCGGGCACAGCCTCGGCGGGCTCAACATCGCGCTCGCCATGGAGAGGCTCCCGCGCAAGGTCGCCGCGGCCGTGTTCCTCGACGCGTGCATGCCGTGCGTCGGCAGGCACATGGGCGTCACCATGGAAGAGGTAAGCAAACCTCAAGTTTTCCATTGACACCGATCGATACTTGGCTAATTTCTGGTGACTCTTGCCAGTTCTCCAGAAGAACCACGCCGGAATTTTTCATGGACAGCGAGAGGATGGTTCTGGAGACGAGTCAGGGCCCTCGACCTGCTCTCGTGTTCGGCCCCAAATTATTGGCAGCAAAACTGTACGATCGAAGCCCAGCTGAGGTAACAAGAACTCAATCTTTTTCGTCCCAGATGTTCTAGTCCTCGATGCTGACATGGGTTTTACCTACGGCATACAAGATGCTGACATTGGTTTTGTGGCCGGCACGCAGGATCTGACGCTGGCTACGATGCTGGTGAGACCCGGCCGCCTGTTCGTGGACGACGCGATGGTAAAGGACGAGACGCTGCTCACGGACGCCAACTACGCGTCGGTGAAGAAGGTGTACGTGGTGGCCATGGAGGACGCTTCCTTCTCCGAGGAGATGCAGCGCTGGATGGTGGACCTCAGCCCCGGCACGGAGGCCGAGGAGATCGCCGGAGCCGACCACATGGCCATGTTCTCCAAGACCAGGGAGCTCTGCGATGTTCTGCTCAGGATCGCCGGCAAAGCATGACTGAGAATCCTTGTCGCGGTGACGGACAATTCGTGTATTGTGGTTGTGTATAACTGTACGTCCGGCCTTGAGGTCCAACTCCACCATGCAACCTCATCTTGTCCGCGCGTGTCCGTTTGAGGTAAAACGGACGAATCAGACGGCCCAGCGCCCAAACGCAAACGGACTTTTGTCCATTTTGTGTCCGCTTTCGACCCATCTCCGGCCCAAGTTTGCGCCACTTTTGGGGTGAAACGGACATCACACGGACGCGCGGGCCGTCTGCGCGTGTGCTCCCCTGGCTCGCCCGTCGGTGGCACAGGGGCGTCTTTTTCTATCCGCCCCCCTCCCTCCCTCCGGCCGCACACCCTCCATTCTTCTCCACTCTTCCCTACTCTTTCCTCGCCGCCGCCGCCATTGCTGCTGCCATTGTAGCTGTGCAGCTCGGACGCGCGCTCGCCCAGCCCCTTCCACTCGGCGCCTCCGAGCTACCCAACCACGGCCACCTGTTTTGCGCACCCGCCGACCGGATTTGGACCGGATCCGGTCGGTCTTGAGCTCGCCCGGCTGTGGGAGGCCGCGCCACGCCATGGACTGGCCTGACACCGGGCCAGAAGGCCATGGCAGGGCCGCAAGGCCACATGCAGGCAGTGGCTCCTCCTCTAGCCGCTCGGATCTACACCGTCCGTGGTCCGCCGGCAGATACACGAATGTCGGTCGGCCGGGCTCGGTGCTAGCCTAAAAGCTCGTCGACGCACCGTTGCCGCTCATTAAGTGTGACCACTGCGTAAAGAAGGTCGTGCGCCGCGTGTCTACAACGCCGGAACATCTCGGATGGGTGTTCATCAAGTGCTTAAACGATGGGTATGTGCTTTTTTTAGCTTTGGTTTGTGCTCTAGATTTGACTAGTTGTGCTAACTTCAAATTTTGTTGTGTAGAATGGATGCAAGTTTTGGTATTGGGAAAAAGAGTACATCGATATATTGATAGAGCGCAATTTAGTAGATGTTCGTGCACTTTTAGCTAGCATAGAGGTCGTAGATGAGACAAGTGCACTTGTTACTAGATTAGAGGCTAGACACGAGACTAGATAAAAGGAAGCAACCTCTACTTCTTTAGACTCGAAGAAAAAAGAAACACGCAAGATGAAGGCGGCTCCTCCGCAGATCAACAATGAATGCATCGAGAAGGCACTAATCCAACTTACAGGAGCAATTATGAAAGTTGGATATCTTCTAAAATATATTCTTGTGGTTCTTATTTTCTTTGGTCTTGCTTTTTTCTAGTCAAAATTTGGTTATGCATTCCCATGTACCAAGAATGAATGATGACAAAAAGTTTAAGGGCTTGCATACAGAAAGTATGCGGACAGGATGCGGCCGAGATGCGTCCGTGCGTTGGGCGCACGACCACCGCATCCCAGGACAGGCCCTGACACGATCCCATTGCCCTACCCAAATGATCAGAAAAACGGACAAAACGGACGTCCGTTTGGGGTCACACGGTGGAGTTGGCCTCAGGCTACAACCAACTCATTTAATCCCCTCCTCCCTTCATTGGACGCAACCGCCCCCACCTGCTTGTCGTCGCTTGGTTCTGACTGTCCGTGACACGAGCTTGGTATGGTAAAACATGGGGATTACAGGGCTGTTTGATTTGAGACTAAGCTTGACTAAGTTTGTCATACCGGTTATGCAAGTTTGATCAGTAAAGGGCAAGAGTCCCCCCTTCGCGTCACCTCCCCGGGGCGACGCCCAGGGTTCCAACCCTCGTGCCGGTATCCTCCACCTTGCCAGATCCCTTGCCGCCACTACCACGTGCATTGGCCGAGGTGGCGGCGGGCCCGGTGCCGTAGGAGCTCGGGCAGGCGGTTCGCGGTGGGTTCTCCTAAGGCGGCTCAAGTGGGGTGGCTGTGTGAGGCAGTCAGGGCGGCAGCCTTGGCTATGCGGTGGAGGCCCTCGCCTCCATGGCTGGGAGAGTGTGTGCTGCTTTGCCTGGTGATGGGTGGCAGCGGTGGCCGCAGATCTAGCGTCCCGTCCAGATTTGTCGCAGCGCGGTCTTTGCCCGGCCGGTGGCGCATGGAGGGGCCTTTGAGGGCCAGCTGTAGGTCTTCTATTAGCATTCCATAGATTGCATATGTCTTCATGGCGTGGCTTCGCGCGGATTCAAACAGTTGTGGGGTCAATTGAAGGAAATATGCCCTAGAGGAAATAATAAAGTTATTATTTTTTTCCTTATATCATGATAAATGTTTATTATTCATGCTAGAATTGTATAACCGGAAACATAATACATGTGTGAATACATAGACAAACAAAGTGTCACTAGTATGCCTCTACTTGATTAGCTTGTTGATCAAAGATGGTTATGTTTCCTAGCCATAGACATGAGTTGTCATTTGATTAACGAGATCGCATCATTAGGAGAATGATGTGATTGACATGACCCATTCCGTTAGCTTAGCACCTGATCGTTTAGTATGTTGCTATTGCTTTCTTCATGACTTATACATGTTTCTATGACTATGAGATTATGCAACTCCCGTTTGCCGGAGGAACACTTTGTGTGCTACCAAACGTCAGAACGTAACTGGGTGATTATAAAGGAGCTCTACAGGTGTCTCCAAAGGTACATGTTGGGTTGGTGTATTTCGAGATTATGATTTGTCACTTCGATTATCGGAGAGGTATCTCTGGGCCCTCTCGGTAATGCACATCACTTAAGCCTTGCAAGCATTGCAACTAATGAGTTAGTTGCGGGATGATGTATTACGAAACGAGTAAAGAGACTTGTCGATAACGAGATTGGACTAGGTATTGAGATACCGATGATCGAATCTCGGGCAAGTAACATACCGATGACAAAGGGAACAACGTATGTTGTTATGCGGTTTGACCGATAAAGATCTTCGTAGAATATGTAGGAGCCAATATGAGCATCCAGGTTCCGCTATTGGTTATTGACCGGAGACGTGTCTCGGTCATGTCTACATAGTTCTCGAACCCGTAGGGTCCGCACGCTTAACGTTTCGATGATAGTTATATTATGAGTTTATATGTTTTGATGTACCGAAGGTTGTTCGGAGTCTCGGATGTGATCAAGGACATGACGAGGAGTCTCGGAATGGTTGAGACATGAAGATTGATATATTGGAAGCCTATGTTTGGATACCGGAAGTGTTCCGGGTGAAATAGTGATTTTACCGGAGTACCGAAGGGGTTACCGAAACCCCCAGAGGCTATTGGGCCTTATGGGCCCAAGTGGAGGAAGAGGAGAGGCGGCCAAGGGGCAGCCGCGCGCCCCTCCCCCCCCCCCCCCATGTCCGAATTGGACAAGGAAGGGGGGCGGCGCCCCCCCCCTTTCCTTTCCCCTCTCTCCTCCTTCCCCCCCAAGTCCTAATCCAACTAGGAAAAAGGAGGGGAGTCCTACTCCCGATGGGAGTAGGACTCCTCCGGCGCGCCTCCTCCTATGGCCAGACGCACCCCCCTTGCTCCTTTATATACAGGGGCAGGGGCACCCCACAGACACAACAATTGATCAAGTTGATCTTTTAGCCGTGTGTGGTGCCCCCCTCCACTATAGTCCACCTCGATAATACTGTAGCGGTGTTTATGCGAAGCCCTGCGTCGGTAGAACATCAACATCGTCACCACGCCGTCGTGCTGACGAAACTCTCCCTCAACACTCGGCTGGATCGGAGTTCGAGGGACGTCATCGGGCTGAACGTGTGCTGAACTCGGAGGTGCCGTGCGTTCGGTACTTGATCGGTCGGATCGTGAAGACGTACGACTACATCAACCGCGTTGTGCTAACGCTTTCGCTTTCGATCTACGAGGGTACGTGGATAACACTCTCCCCTCTCGTAGCTATGCATCACCATGATCTTGCTTGTGCATAGGATTTTTTTTGAAATTACTACGTTTTCCAACAGTGGCATCCGAGTCTGGTTTTATGCGTAGATGTCATATGCACGAGTAGAACACAAGTGAGTTGTGGGCGATATAAGTCATACTGCTTACCAGCATGTCATACTTTGGTTCGGTGGTATTGTTGGATGAAGCGGCCCGGACCGACATTACGCGTATGCTTACGCGAGACTGGTTCTACCGACGTGCTTTGCACACAGGTGGCTGGCGGGTGTTGATACGTCTCCAACGTATCTATAATTTTTGATTGCTCCATGCTACTTTATCTACTGTTTTGGACTATATTGGGCTTTATTTTCCACTTTTATATTATTTTCGGGACTAACCTATTAACCGGAGGCCCAGCCCAGAATTGTTGTTTTTTGCCTATTTCAGTATTTCGAGGAAACAGAATATCAAACGGAGTCCAAACGGAATGAAACCTTCGGGAACGTGATCTTCTCACCGAACGTGATCCAGGAGACTTGGACCCTACTCCAAGAAGTTTCCGGGGAGGTCACGAGGGTGGAGGGCGCCCCCTGGGCGCGCCACCCTGCCTCCTGGGCCCCTCGGAGCTCCACCGACGTGCTCCTTCCTCCTATATATACCTGCGTACCCCCATTAGACCAGAGACGGAGCCAAAAACCTAATTCCACCATCGCAACTTCTTGTATCCACGAGATCCCATCTTGGGGCCTGTTCCGGAGCTCCGCCGGAGAGGGCATCCATCACGGAGGGCTTCTACATCAACACCATAGCCCTTCCGATGAAGTGTGAGTAGTTTACTTCAGACCTTCGGGTCCATAGCTAGTAGCTAGATGGCTTCTTCTCTCTTTTTGGATCTCAATACAATGTTCTCCCCCTCTCTCGTGGAGATCTATTCGATGTAATCTTCTTTTTGCGGTGTGTTTGTTGAGACCGGTGAATTGTGGGTTTATGATCCAACTTATCTATGAATAATATTTGAATCTTCTCTGAATTCTTTTATGTATGATTGAGTTATCTTTGCAAGTCTCTTCGATATCCATTTGGTTTGGCCAACTAGATTGGTAGTTCTTGCAATGGGAGAAGTGCTTAGCTTTGGGTTCAATTTTGCGGTGTCCTTACTCAGTGACAGAAAGAGTTGCAAGGCACGTATTGTATTGTTGCCATCGAGGATAACAAGATGGGGTATTTATCATATTGCATGAATTTATTCCTCTACATCATGTCATCTTGCTTAAGGTGTTACTCTGTTTTTAAATTAATACTCTAGATGCATGCTGGATAGCGGTCGATGAGTGGAGTAATAGTAGTAGATGCAGGCAGGAGTCGGTCTACTTGTCACGGACGTGATGCCTATATACATGATCATACCTAGATAACCTCATAACTATGCTCAATTCTATTAATTGCTCAACAGTAATTTGTTCACCCACCGTAGAATATCTATGCTCTTGAGAGAAGCCACTAGTGAAACCTATGGCCCCCGGGTCTATTCTCATCATATCAATCTCCATTACTTTATTTTACTTGTTTTGCTTTTACTTTTCATTTTGCATCTTTATACCAAAAATACCAAAAATATTATCTGTATCAGATCTCACTCTCGTAAGTGACCGTGAAGGGATTGATAACCCCTAAGCGTTGGTTGCGAGTTGCTACCGTTTTGTGCAGGTACGAGGGACTTGCGCGTGACCTCCTACTGGATTGATATCTTGGTTCTCAAAAACTAAGGGAAATACTTACTCTACTGTGCTGCATCACCCCCTCCTCTTCGGGGAAAACCAATGCTAGCTCGAGACGTAGCAGGTGTCAGTTTCTTCAACTTTAGTTGAACTGAGTGTGGCTACGCCCGGTCCTTGCGAAGGTTAAAACAGCACCAACTTGACAAACTATCGTTGTGGTTTTTGATGCGTAGGTAAGAACGGTTCTCGCTAAGCCCGTAGCAGCCACGTAAAACTTGCAACAACAAAGTAGAAGACGTCTAACTTGTTTTTGCAGGGCATGTTGTGATGTGATCAAGACGTGATGCTA
This sequence comes from Triticum aestivum, assembly GCF_018294505.1. NCBI lineage: Eukaryota > Viridiplantae > Streptophyta > Magnoliopsida > Poales > Poaceae > Triticum > Triticum aestivum. The sequence goes on from NC_057800.1 coordinate 693,503,100, forward strand.
AATTTTATTGTATGAGATGATCATGTTTTGTAACCAAGTTATCGGCAACTGGCAGGAGCCATATGGTTGTCTCTTTATTGTATGCAATGCAATCACCCTGTAATGCTTTATTTATCACTAAGCGGTAGCGATAGTCGTAGAAGCATAAGATTGGCGAGACGACAACGATGCTACGATGGAGATCAAGGTGTCGCGCCGGTGATGATGGTGATCATGGAGGTGCTTCGGAGATGGAGATCACAAGCACAAGATGATGATGGCCATATCATATCACTTATTTTGATTGCATGTGATGTTTATCTTTTATGCATCTTATCTTGCTTTGATTGACGGTAGCATTATAAGATGATCCCTCACTAAACTATCAAAGTATAAGTGTTCTCCCTGAGTATGCACCGTTGCGAAAGTTCTTCGTGCTGAGACACCACGTGATGATCGGGTGTGATAGGCTCTACGTTCAAATACAACGGGTGCAAAACAGTTGCACACGTGGAATACTCAGGTTAAACTTGACGAGCCTAGCATATAACAGATATGGCCTCGGAACACAGAAACCGAAAGGCCGAGCATGAATCATATAGTAGATATGATCAACATAGTGATGTTCACCATTGAAACTACTCTACCTCACGTGATGATCGGACATGGTTTAGTTGATTCGGATCATGTGATCACTTAGAGGATTAGAGTGATGTCTATCTAAGTGGGAGTTCTTAAGTAATATGATTAATTGAACTTAAATTTATCATGAACTTAGTCCTGGTAGTATTAGCATATCTATGTTGTAGATCAATAGCTCGCGTTTAGCTCCCCTATTTTATTTTTATGTTCCTAGAGAAAACTAAGTTGAAAGATGTTAGTAGCAATGATGCGGATTGGATCCGTGATCTGAGGTTTATCCTCATTGCTGCACAGAAGAATTATGTCCTTGATGCACCGCTAGGTGACAAACCTATTGCAGGAGCAGATGCAGATGCTATGAACGTTTGGCTAGCTCAATATGATGATTACTTGATAGTTTAGTGCACCATGCTTAAACGGCTTAGAATCGGGACTTCAAAGACGTTTTGAACGTCATGGATCATATGAGATGTTCCAGGAGTTGAAGTTAATATTTCAAGCAAATACCCGAGTTGAGAGATATGAAGTCTCCAACAAATTCTATAGCTAAAAGATGGAGGAGAATAGCTCAAGCAGTGAGCATGTGCTCAGATTGTCTGGGTACTACAGTCGCTTGAATCAAGTGGGAGTTAATCTTCCAGATAAAATAGTGATTGACATAATTCTCTAGTCACCATCACCAAGTTAGTAGAACTTCGTGATGAACTATAATATGCAAGGGATAACGGAAATGATTCCCAAGCTCTTCGTGATGCTGAAATCAACGAAGGTAGAAATCAAGAAAAGCATCAAGTGTTGATGGTAAACAAAACCACTAGTTTCAAGTAAAGGGACAAAGGGAAGAAAGGGGAACTTCAAGAAGAACGGCAAGCAAGTTGCTGCTCAAGTGAAAAAACCCAAGTCTGGACCTAAGCCTGGAACTGAGTACTTCTACTACAAAGGGACTGGTCACTGGAAGCGGAACTACCCCAAGTAATTGGCAGATAAGAAGGATGGCAAAGTGAACATAGGTATATTTGATATACATGTTATTGATGTGTACTTTACTAGTGTTTATAGCCACCCCTCAGTATTTGATACTAGTTCAGTTGCTAAGAATAGTAACTCGAAACATGAGTTGCAGAATGAACAGAGACTAGTTAAGGGTGAAGTGACGATGTGTATTGGAAATGGTTCCCAGATTGATATGATCATCATCGCACACTCCCTATACTTTTGGGATTAGTGTTAAACCTAAAATAAATGTTATTTAGTGTTTACGTTGAGCATGAATATGATTGGATCATGTTTATTGCAATACGGTTATTCATGTAAGTTAGAGAATAATTGTTGTTTTGTTTACATGAATAAAACCTTCTATGGTCATACACCCAATGAAAATGGTTTGTTGGATCTCGATCATGGTGATACACATTTTCATAATATTGAAGCCAAAAGATGCAAAGTTAATAATGATAGTGCAACTTATTTGTGGCACTGCCGTTTAGGTTATATTGGTGTAAAGCGCATGAAGAAAATCCATGTTAATGGGGTTTTGGGATCACTTGATTATGAATCAGTTGATGCTTGCGAACCATGCCTCATGGGCAAGATGACTAAGACTCCGTTCTCCGGAACAATGGACGAGCAAAAGATTTGTTGGAAATCATATATACTGATGTATGTAGTCCGATGAATATTGAGGCTCGTGACAGGTATCGTTATTTTCTGATCTTCACAGATGATTTGAGCAGATATGAGTATATCTACTTGATGAAACACAAGTCTGAAACATTTGAAAAGTTCAAAGAATTTCAGAGTGAAGTGGAGAATCATCGTAACAAAAATAAAAGTTTCTACGATATGATCGCAGAAGTAAAATATTTGAGTTAGGAGTTTGGCCTTCAGTTAAAACAATGAGAAATAGTTTCACTACTCACGCCACCTGGAACACCACAGTGTAATGGTGTGTCCGAACGTCGTAATCGTACTTTATTATATATGGTGCGATCTATGATGTCTCTTACCAATTTACCACTATCGTTTTGGAATTATGCATTAGAGACAGCTACATTCACGTTAAGTAGGGCACCATATAAATCCGTTGAGATGACATCGTATGAACTATGGTTTGGCAAGAAACCTAAGTTGTCGTTTCTTGAAGTTTGGGATTGCGATGCTTATGTGAAAAAGTTTCAACATGATAAGCTCGAACCCAAATCGGATAAGTAAATCTTCATAGGATACCCAAAAGAAACTGTTGGGTACACCTTCTATCACAGATCCAAAGGCAAGATATTTGTTGCTAAGAATGGATCCTTTCTAGAGAAGGAGTTTCTCTCGAAAGAAGTGAGTGGGAGGAAAGTGGAACTTGATAAGGTAATTGTACTTTCTCCTGAATTGGAAAATAGTTCATCACAGAAATCAGTTCAAGTGATGCCTACACCAACAAGAGAGGAAGTTAATGATGATGATCATGAAACTTCAGATCAAGTTACTACAAAACTTCATAGATCAACCAGAGTGAGATCCGCACCAGAGTGGTATGGTAATCCTGTTCTAGAGGTCATGTTACTTGACCATGACGAACCTACGAACTATGAGGAAGCGATGATGAAGCCCAGATTCCGCAAAATGGCTTGAGGCCATGAAATCTGAGATGAGATCCATGTATAAGAACAAAGTATGGACTTTGATTGACTTGCCCAAAGATCGGCGAGCCATTGAGATTAAATGGATCTTCAAGAGGAAGACGGACATTGATAGTAGTGTTATTATCTACAAAGCTAGAATTGTCGCAAAAGGTTTTCGACAAGTTCAAGGTGTTGACTACAATGAGAGTTTCTCACTCGTATCTATGCTTAAGTCTGTCCGAATCATGTTAGCAATTGCCACATTTTATGAAATCTGTCAAATGGACAAACAAAACTGCATTCCTTAATGGATTTATTAAAGAAGAGTTGTATATGATGCAACCAGAAGGTTTTGTCAATCCTAAAGGTGCTAACAAAATATGCAAGCTCCAGCGATCCATCTATGGACTGGTGCAAGCATCTCGGAGTTGGAATATACGTTTTGATAAGTTGATCAAAGCATATAGTTTTATACAGACTTGTGGTGAAGCCTGTATTTACAAGAAAGTGAGTGGGAGCACTACAACATTTCTGATAAGTATATGTGAATGACATATTGTTGATCAGAGATCTATTGTATATCCTACATTGTTTTTGGCAAGGGAGTACAATAGTGATCTAGGAGTAGATCACTGGACAACGGTCAAAATTATCCTTAGTGGAATAAGGATATGTTTCTCGATTATGGAGGTGACAAAAAGGTTCGTCGTAAAGTGTTACGTCGATGCAAATTTTGACACTGATCCAGATGACTCTAAATCTCAATCTGGATACATATTCAAAGTGGGAGCAATTAGCTAGAGTAGCTCCGTGCAGAGCATTGTTAACATAGAGATTTGTAAAATACTTACGGATCTGAATGTGGCAGACCCGTTGACTAAACTTCTCTCACAAGCAAAACATGATCACACCTTAGTACTCTTTGGGTGTTAATCACATAGCGATGTGAACTAGATTATTGACTCTAGTAAACCCTTTGGGTGTTGGTCACATGTCGATGTGAACTATGGGTGTTAATCACATGGTGATGTGAACTATTGGTATTAAATCACATGGCGATGTGAACTAGATTATTGACTCTAGTGCAAGTGGGAGACTGAAGGAAATATGCCCTAGAGGCAATAATAAAGTTATTATTTATTTCCTTATATCATGATAAATGTTTATTATTCATGCTAGAATTGTATTAACCGGAAACATAATACATGTGTGAATACATAGACAAACAAAGTGTCACTAGTATGCCTCTACTTGACTAGCTTGTTGATCAAAGATGGTTATGTTTCCTAGCCATAGACATGAGTTGTCATTTGATTAAGGGGATCACATCATTATGAGAATGATGTGATTGACATGACCCATTCCGTTAGCTTAGCACCTGATCGTTTAGTATGTTGCTATTGCTTTCTTCATGACTTATACATGTTCCTATGACTATGAGATTATGCAACTCCCGTTTGCCGGAGGAACACTTTGTGTGCTACCAAACGTCACAACGTAACTGGGTGATTATAAAGGAGCTCTACAGGTGTCTCCAAAGGTACATGTTGGGTTGGCGTATTTCGAGATTAGGATTTGTCACTCCGATTGTCGGAGAGGTATCTCTGGGCCCTCTCGGTAATGCACATCACTTAAGCCTTGTAAGCATTGCAACTAATGAGTTAGTTGCGGGATGATGTATTACCGAACGAGTAAAGAGACTTGTCGGTAACGAGATTGAACTAGGTATTGAGATACCGACGATCGAATATCGGGCAAGTAACATACCGATGATAAAGGGAACAACGTATGTTGTTATGCGGTCTGACCGATAAAGATCTTCGTAGAATATGTAGGAGCCAATATGAGCATCCAGGTTCCGCTATTGGTTATTGACCGGAGACGTGTCTTGGTCATGTCTACATAGTTCTCGAACCCGTAGGGTCCGCACGCTTAACGTTTCGATGACAGTTATATTATGAGTTTATATGTTTTGATGTACCGAAGGTTGTTCGGAGTCCCGGATGTCATCAAGGACATGACGAGGAGTCTCGAAATGGTTGATACATGAAGATTGATATATTGGAAGCCTATGTTTGGATATCGGAAGTGTTCCGGGTGAAATAGTGATTTTACCGGAGTACCGGAGGGGTTACCGGAACCCCCCGGAGGCTAGTGGGCCTTATGGGCCCAAGTGGAGGAAGAGGAGAGGCGGCCAAGGGGCAGCCGCGCGCCCCTCCTTCCAAGTCCGAATTGGACAAGGAAGGGGGGCGGCGCACCCCCCCCTTTCCTTTCCCCTCTCTCCTCCTTCCCCCAAGTCCTAATCCAACTAGGAAAAAGGAGGGGAGTCCTACTCCCGGTGGGAGTAGGACTCCTCCGGCGCGCCTCCTCCTATGGCCAGCCGCACCCCCCTTGCTCCTTTATATACGGGGGCAAGGGGCACCCCATAGACACAACAATTGATCAAGTTGATCTTTTAGCCGTGTGCGGTGCCCCCCTCCACCATAGTCCACCTCGATAATACTGTAGCGGTGTTTACGCGAAGCCCTGCATCGGTAGAACATCAATATCGTCACCACGTCGTCGTGCTGACGAAACTCTCCCTCAACACTCGGCTGATCGGAGTTCGAGGGACGTCATCGGGCTGAACATGTGCTGAACTCGGAGGTGCCGTGCGTTTGATACTTGATCGGTCGGATCGTGAAGACGTACGACTACATCAACCGCGTTGTGCTAACGCTTCCGCTTTCGGTCTACGAGGGTACGTGGACAACACTCTCCCCTCTCGTTGCTATGCATCACCATGATCTTGCGTGTGAGTAGAATTTTTTTGAAATTACTACGTTCCCCAACATCAATGTGGTGTGACTACTGGTGAAAATCATGTCGAGCTCGGTCATGATGACGTCTTTGACATCATTTCCTTGTTGAGGCATCGTCCTTGCAGTCTACGTCACCTTGCTCGGGTTGTTCTGAGGGAAACCCTAGATCTGGGTCTGCCGGATCGAACGATGACAGCGCCTTTGGCGAGGTTCTCGCTCCTAGGGGTATCGTTTTGGAGCAGGTGTTGCCTAGAGGGACAAGTGGTGGAGCGGTGTTGCATCTAACACATCTACGACGACATGTCTCGGTGGCATGGCGTAGTGGGGTCACGACGATGGACTCGTGTTGATGGGCGTGCTGGAGGGTGGTGATGTCTGGCCTCGTGATGGGTTCGATGGCAGAAGGGTCAGACAATGTTAATGCATTGATCTCTCCTGAAGATGGACAATGGAAGATGGCGGCAGCGGTTTTTAAAGCATGCACACACTATGTGCGGTGATGGTGAAAGAACATGCAGTGCCCCCATGTTTGGTTTTGGCAATTGATGACAATCTCTATGGACTAATGGTTGCCTTGAGTTATATTTAAAGGTTTTGTCCATAGGCTTTTCTTGAAGTACATGTGTTGGTTTCAAGGAGAGTTTGTGTCGACCAAGGTGCCATTCGAGGAATTATGCAAAGATTGGGCATGTGAGTGTCGAGCTTATTGCAAGCATGTCTTGAAGAAGAAGATTGAGTGATCATTCATGTCTACCTTCGAGACATCATCCAAATGAAAAGAATTGGAAAGATTCAAGGTTGATCAAGATTAAGTAAAGAATGAATCAAGTTGATAAACTCACAAAGCGCAGAAGATGTACCGAGAGGGATCAAGTGATCCCATGGTATGGTTGCGGTGTGCAAGTTCAAGTGGAGCATCATGAAGAGATCAAATGCTTGAAGCTTGTCGTCCATTGTGGTGACAATGGACACGTGAAGATGTGCGGAAGAGTGGCTCACCCATAGTGGAGTATGGGGGAGCAATCAACTAGTCTTCATCAAGCCAACACAATCAAGAAAGGTGGTCCAACTTGAGAAAGTCAGGATCGTCATCATCTAGCTCAAGTGGACCATGTGCAAGGCAAAGGTTTGCCCTTGATAGGTTTTCTATTTTACCGGTCTCATGATGGTAGTTGGGAGACCGGGTTATAGGATCGATTGCCGTACTATCAAGGGGGGCTCTCGATGAGTAGCTTGATCGTATCGTTCGTTGAGAGCTCAAATCATTGCATCCTTGCATCATCTTTCTTGGTTCTTGTTTGGTTCTCTTTGTGAGTCTTAGAGCTTATGGTCATCTTGATGACAAGCTCGAGTTCATCGAAAACGGAGTTCACATGCATCTTCTATGATGTTTTCGATGTTGGAGGTTTTGCCGGTTCTTCTCGGTTGGAGGTTTCACTCCTCTTTTTGTTAGGCATACCTCCCCTGCCTCTTCTTACTATAACCAGTTGCTGTTTTGATGCTACTCGTCGTCTTGTTTCCAACAAGCTTGAGTTTTCTCAATTCGGAGCTCATATGCAGAAATTATGGCAGTTCTTGTCTTCTTGAGAGTGGCTTTTGTCTGGTCCTAGCGGTAGTACCACGAGCCCAAGCGATAGTACCGCTTGGAGCTCTCAGTCGTAGTACCACTGCAGTGCCGCTCTTCTACCATCTCGATTTTGGGTCCTGCTCTTTTCGTGTCGGGTTTAGCAGTAGTTGCACAACAGTAAGGCACGGTAGTTCCACCTAAGCGGTAGTACCGCTCCAGTCGGCCGGTAGTACCGCTACTGCATTACTGCCGTTGTACACTACTCTGCCCTGCCTCTTTTAGTCCTGTGTTCTGCTCCTCCAGCGGTAGTACCGCTGGGGTGAGCGGTAGTATCGCTTAAATGCGGTACTACCGCCCCAAGGTTCATGTTTTGTTGCTCCTTTTCCCTGTTTCTTCCGCCTGAGTGGTAGTACCGCTCGTGTGTGGGCTGAGCACATAACGGTTGGATTTTTCCCTCCTATAAAGGGGGTCTTCTTCCCCAATGAACCTTATCCTTTAAGCTCGTGTTCTTCCCCCATTGTTGACCTTCTTCGAGCTTGCTAACTCTCAATCCCTCCATGGTTTCTTGCTAGTTTTTGAGGGAAAAGAGAGAGGAGATCTAGATCCACATTTCCACCAATCACTTTCTCCTTTGTGTGAGGGGAACCCCTTGGATCTAGAACTTGGAGTTCTTGGTGTTCTCCTTCTTGTTCTTCCTCTCATTTTCCTCCCTAGCATTAGTTGCTTTGATGGGATTTGAGAGAGAAGGACTTGGGCACTACGTGTGCCCTTACCATTGCATTTGGTGCATCGGTTTGCATTCTCCACGGTGATACGTGGAAGTGAAGTTTGAGAAGCTTATTACTCTTGGGTGTTTGGGCACCCTAGAGCTTGTTCCTCTTGGGTGCCTTGGCGCCCTAGACGGTTGGTGGTGTTCGGAGCTCAATCATTGTGGTGTAAAACTCCGGGCAAGCGTCGGGGTCTCCAATTACGTTGTGGAGATCGCCCCGAGCAATTTGACGGGTACCGATGACCGCCCCCAAGGGTTGCCAAAGTGTACGGGTTCGGTGACCGCCCCAAGGGTTGCCATTTGTACGGGTTCGGTGACCGCCCTCAAGGGTCCCTTAGTGGAATCACGGCATCTTGCATTGTGCAAGGGCGTGAGGAGATTACGGTGGCCCTAGTGGCTTCTTGGGGAGCATTGTGCCTCCACACCGCTCCAAACGGAGATTAGCATCCGCAAGGGTGTGAACTTTGGGATACATCATCGTCTCCACGTGCCTCGGTTATCTCTTACCCGAGCCCTTTACTTATGCACTTTACTTTGTGATAGCTATATTGTTTCTTGTCATATATCTTTCTATCACTTAGTTGTTTATCTTGCTTAGTATAAGTTGTTGGTGCACATAGGTGAGCCTAGTTGTTGTAGGTTTTGTGCTTGTGAAATTAATCGCTAGGTTTATTCCGCATTTGTTCAAGCCTAAACCGTAATTATTTTAAAACACATATTCACCCCCCTCTAGGTGACATCCACGATCTTTCAGATGGTCTACTAGACCGGTTGGTGCTCTAGACTCATGAGGAGTGGTGGGTGGGTCTAACATTTCGACATGCTGCCAGGCCTTGGAGAACCTGCTCGTTGTGGGAATCCACGACATATGCCAAGTTGCTAACTGATGATCTGGTCCAAAGCATATTTCTCGACCTGACCTATATTTTTTTGCGAGAATCGACCTGCCCGATGTGGTCGGTAAGTCAGTGACCAATGTGATGGCGCCAAAGATGAAGAGTTGACTTGGCACGTAGATTGCGGCGACGTCCATCAGAGATCCCATCCGACCTTTACGCTCACCATGCTAGTAAAACTTTACTCCTGCTCGTGTATATCCCGATGGTGTGTCTAGTATTGTCGGTGGGCGTGTGAGATGTGTCTCCGGCAGATCCGTTCTTGGTGGATTTGTTTGGATCTGGTTGTAGCTCGTTTATGTTCATGTGTTCTCAGGTTGGATCCTTTTGATTTACGCTATTCTTCATCGAAGGCGGTTGCTGTTTCGCTGCGCTAGTCCTGTGGAGTCTTAGCATGATGACTTCCCGACCGTCTACTACAACAAGTATTGCCCGGCTCCGGCGAGGGAGGGGCAATGGCGGCGACGCACCTTCCGCTTGCTTCAGTGCTTGTAGTCGTCGCTAGGTGGTCTATGGATCTGGATGTAATTTTTATTATTTCTGGTGTTTGTTGTACTGTTATGATTAAAGATGAATAAATCGAAAATTTTCTTATTAAAAAAAAGGGTTTTTATCATTTATGCCACTAGTTGTGTCCCACTACTCAGTTTTGCCATTAGAAGCTACAACTGCTCAAAAATGCCATCAATCCATGAGATGCTTGCTCAAAAATGTCATTAGATATCTAAAAAATGCCACCGTTCTGTTAGATGTTTGCTCAAAAATGCCATTAGACACTGTTATTTTTACGTCAAACCCGTTGACCATGTTCTATGACAAAAATAAACCTAGACCCACATGTCAGTTCTCTCTATCTCACAATGATATCTATGGCCCCACTTGTCAGGAGTAACCAAGCGAATAATTTTTTAGGAAAATGAGAACGCTGTTGGGATCAAGTGGGCCCCACTTTATTGTAGTGAGATAAAGGGAGAGCTGGCATGTTGGTTCATAGGTGTTTATGTCATTATAACATGGCAAAAGAGGTTTGAGATCATAATAATGGTGTTTGGTGACATTTTTGAGCATGTGTCTAATGAAGCGATGGCATTTTTGAGCCGTTGAAATTTCTAATGACAAAACTGAGTAGTGCAACACAACCGGTGGCATAACTGATAAAAATCCTAAAAAAAATATAAAATACTGAAGAATAGAGAACATAGCAGATATTTTCGATCGACCCCCCTAAAAAACGTCGGCTCTTCAGTCTTCACTCTCCATCGACCAGCCTGTATCCCCATTCTATCCAAATCCATGGAAACCTCCACGCAGAATGTAAGGAGCGGCGGAGTAATGGAGGGCGAGGCGCAGCCGCCGCCGGCGTGCGTGTCCAAGGTGCTCGACGAGGACAACCTCCTCCGAGAGATCATCGTCCGTGTCGGCTTCCCCACCAGCCTCGTCCGCGCCGCCGGCGTCTGCACGCGCTGGCTCAGCCACGCCTCCGACCGCGCGCTCCTCCGCCGTTTCCGCGAGCTCCACCCGCCCAGGCTCCTCGGCTTCTACCTCGCGAACAGGGAGCGTCCGGGCGGGGCGCGCTTCCTCCCGGTGCTGCCTCTGCCCCCGGATCTCGCCGCCGTCGTCCGCCGCGCAAGCTTCAGCCTTGACACCCACGACGGCGCGCGCCGCTCCGCAAGCTTCAGCCCCGGCACCCACTCGGACGGGCGGACCGACGTGGTGGGCTGCTGGAACGGCCGCGTCATCACCAGCTCGCAGGGGCAGAATTACGCCCACGGCCGATCCGAAATTATATTTCAAGTGCACACCCCGCTATGCTCTGGCTCTGAGAAAGGTGCGGCCATCATCCCAGCATTACACCTCAAAGTCCAGGATGGAATTTGCAGGCTTATTAGACAACCCTTCTTCTGGATTGTCCTACTTTTTTGTCACGGTGGAGTGTACCAGGTATCATGAAGATTCTAAGGTGCATGTGTATATGCTGCAAAATGGTGATGATGCCTGGCGCAAGCATCTTACCTTGGCCTCGGACCTCCTCCTGTATCCACGCAAAAGCCCCAAAGGCGTGCTCGTTCACAACAAATTCTATCTGCCGACCGACAATGAAATTGTTGTCCTGGATTTGGTGTCCTCAAGCTTATCGACAATTCAGCTCCCACAAGGGGTGGGTTTTAGTCCAATAGGCACCACCATGTTGTCACGGGCTGATGATGCTTCTGGTGTGTATCTCATCCATATCAAGGACCTTCAACTTAGCATCTGGCTCCACAATGGGGACAACTGGTTGCTGGTGGACACCATTTGCTTGTGTGAAATATCTGATAATTTGCTTGACGATGAGCCTACTGACGATATCCTGATAAACCATGTGGGGGACTATAATGAGTTTTTATTCTTGGAGCTGGGTCGATGCGCACTCTACTTGGATGTCAAACGCAGGACGCTGCGTAAAGTGTATGAGATGACAGCAGAGGAGCAACAATTGGGTGATATCTATCCTCTTATGATGAGCTGGCTTCCCAATTTCCCTGCACTCATGGATAGTCCTGCAAGGTTTGCCTTTTGCCCTTTTCGTGATCTATATACTGTCCTTGTAGAGTTTACTCAATTTTGCAATTCGCATCGTGCATCTCACTGTTTGGTATTTACTATAGTTGTGGGGTGCTAATACATATGTGATTGATTCCTTAGGCCTTTTTTAACAATACTAGTCACACAGCATTGAGAATGCCTGTTTTTAGATGGTTTAAAATCACTTCCTTATTAATTTCTTGGCCCATCTAACAATACTAGAGGCGACACTAGTGAAAGCTTGATGTAAGATGATCTGGAATCACCTGTGTACTGAGGAGCATTACAAGGTGTCTACTTGTGATTAATTGGTCATAGTAGGGAACCGTTGCGTGTGGACGTCAGTGCGTAATGGGCTGGTTGTGAAGGATATTGTGGATAGGTAAGATAAATGAGAGAAGTAGACCTTATGGATGGATGCATATTTTATTTCCTTTTTAAGTCGCTAAAAGATTACTGAATATTTCCTTTAAATATTATACCATAGTGGATCCCTAAGGAAAAGAATTTTCTCTCTCTCTTTTTTTGCGGGGAAGGAAAAGAATTCTCTTGGGTACAAGCTCAGTTGCATTTACTTCCCTATTACTACTACCACTTGGATTACTATATATATCCAAATCCAACTATCACCAATATATTGCCATCCTTAGTTGGTTTTAATGAAACTAGTAACACTTCTGTGGGCTCTATATTAAAGTATTGTTATTGTTTACTGGACATATACTAAAGTATCAGACTACGACAAACTACTCCATGGGACACTTGCTTTTGTTAAACCTTGTGTTGGCATCAAACATCATGCTTCCAACTTGGTCTTCCCTTTGTAATTTCATAATAGCAATTTGTAGTGGTGCTAAAAGGTGACTTGTTTGTTGTTTTTCTCATGGATCTCTCATTCTGTTGTATACTTACAGTTTTCTGAACTATCCGTGCAAAGTTGCAAATTGGACCTACCAAAGTATGAAACATCATGTATAAGAGGATTAAAAGCTGAAAGATTCCTAGCCTTGGTAATCTGTTATCATGTTGACCACTGTTTTCTTGCCCATAAATAGTCATAAGCCCATCAAGCCTGATACGCTAGCTTCCTATTTCTTAAATATAATCATGGTGTAACTTTTTACACCCTATTTCTCAATTTTGAACCTCAAGCTATGTATGAGCTTGATAATTATTTTTTTTGCAATGTTGCCTAGTGGACCATATATTCTTTTACTCGAATACAAGTGGTAGATTTGACACACATACTCTTCATCTTGTTTATGATTGATTCAGATATACAGTGGAATTTCCTTTTATATGACATTGCTGGTCCAAGATAACATTGGCTACTTTATGTTTGTGTGGCATTCCTCCTATAATCAGAGTTTTGGTTTGTTGGAATAGAAACAATAAAATGGAAATATGTCAGGCTGGGATATTAAAAGCATTTAACCTCTATTGCTGTAGCTCTTGGAAATAAAAAGTGAAAAATTATATCGCTTTACCAAATTTATCGTCTTAGATTTCTGAACGTCACTTAACATTTAACTGTCGTTGAGGTAGCCACTTGTCTTGTTAGTCCAGGGGATATTGTGATGCTTAAAGTGGCAACCGAATGTATCCTGGTGCTTAATTACGCCCATCTGGATCCTTGCTCTGTTTTCTCTGAAACAGGAATGCAGCGTGAAGAACAAGGATATAAGGATGCTTTTGGACGGCCTGTGACAAGTTCGCCATCAACGAAGAGCACAGTGCTGCACTTCCACTGCAGCAGTTCTAACTGTGTTCATTTTATCGCCATCAATGAAGAGCACAGTGCTGCATTTCCTCGTAGCTGTTCCTACTGTGTTCATTACCTGCATCGCCTGGTCTGTTTGTGTTGTTGGTGTCTTCTGTGGTTCCACTGCTTGCTGCTCGTGGCATTTGGGGAGGTGTCTTCTTTTGTTTGTTGAGCAGCTGTTCCAGTACTGTACTTGTGTTGCAGCCTTGTGTGGTTATGCTGGTTGCAACTTATGCCATCTGCAGAAATTGTGTAGTTCTACTGCTGTAAAAATCTTTTGGGAAAGTGTCAGTCTTCTTTTGTACGAGTAGTATGTTTGATCAGCTGAGCATCTGGTTAAGTGTCTTATTTTACACCATTGCAGAATTGGTTTCAGTTATCAATGTGTGCCTAACTCTGTCGTATTACTGGAAGACAAACATGTTGGTGGAGGATCTTACATTGCATCACTGGAATCAATAGTATTACAAATTGTATTTCGTTATGAACTCGTTGATTCAGAGCTGGTGTCTCCAAAGGATTTCAGCAATAACATGACAAGCAATCGGCCGCAATCTGCGATGAGCCAAAAATTATATGAAAAAATGGAAATAAAAAGTAGCCACAAAAGTATCCAACAAAAAGATGGTTTTAAATATATTTTTTGTATTGTTACTCCCTGGAAGTTGGAACTGCACCGCAATTAGCCAATTACTCTCAATCATTGTTTTCTACGAATTCTATATGTTAGATGGTGTTTACTGAGAGTAAGAAATTCTTGACTGCACCTTGGAGTCTTCATAAAGGAAAAAAATGATACAAGTCAGTTCATAAATAGTGAATCCAATTGTTATATGCTGCGCTATTATCTGTTATCTGTTCTCTTTAAAGGCTTCTTTCGTTCTTTCCCCTTTGTGTCATCACGTATTAGTATTTCCTCTTTTTGATTGTGCATTTTGGAAGCTCATCGATGATCCAAAGCCATTGACACCGGTTTTTTTTCTTTTTTTTGGGGGGGGGGGGGGGGCAAAAGAGAGGTTTCCCCCCTCCGATTTCATTTGAAAAAACCAAGATCGAAGAATATCGACACCGTTTAAGTATAATAACTAAAAATATGTAGATTGGTGGCCTCTGTCAAACTCATGCTAACCTGATTTGAAGCACACCATTCTCTTATCTTTCACACGTTTTATGGTACTGAAACTATAGTTCATTCTTCACTGTCAAAGTGTCAATACAAGTAAAAAAAAAGAAGAAGAAAAAGCAAAAAAACCACCCCTCTCTGAAAAACGGCGCAACAAGGCTTGCATCAGCCACTAGTACATTATCATTTTTCCTGTTACCACTATGCAGCAACCATTAAATAATCCCATTGCTCATTGGTTTGCGTTGCTAGCCATCTATTTTGATCTAAAATCATCTTGTCTTGAATAAGAAAGAACATAGCAAGCAGATATGAAAGTATTTGTATTCATGAACAGATAGGTAAAAAAAATTAGAGATAAATGGAAGGGAGATTTTTATCTTTTCTTGAAACCACTCTGTAGCAACCTGTTGATTGTTTTTAGCTCCGTGTACTAAACGTGCCTCTGCGGGCTGTGCCGGGCCGGGCCGAGTCAGCCCGTTTGGCCAGCTCTGCATCGTTCTGTCTATCATATTTGATGGATTTGCGAGGACTGCATAAACCAGCAACAAGCAGGGTTCCTGGTGCGAGCTCGGGTCCTAGGGTGGCAGAAGTCCAGAGGTGGCTGCCTCCGATGGGGGACAAAGCAAAGATCAATGTCGACGGAGCTGTAGCTCGGCATGGCCATTGTGGAGTGGCGGCAGCAGCATGCAGGGATAGCACCGAGCTTTACCTGGGCTCTTCTCTTGTTGTGTATGCAGGTATTATTGACCCGACTCTTCTCGAAGCATTTGCGTGTAGAGAAGCTCTTGCACTCACAGAGAACCTGGGAATTCATATGATGCACGTTGCTTCAGATTGTGAGGAAGTGGTGAAGGACATTAAGCAAGGGTCGGGAGGATATCATGGTGCCATCATCCAGGAAATAATTGTTAGGAAAAATGATATGATTTCATGTACTTTCACTCATGAACGTAGAGTTTTTAATTCCGAAGCTCATAATCTCGCCAAGTTTGATTGTAATTTAGGTGTAGGTCGTCATGCTTGGTTGGGGTCTCCTCATGACCAAAACATTATACCTTTAATTATTAAGCAGTAAAGAAGGCGAGATTTCTCAAAAAAAAAACTAGTGAGTAGGGAGGCCATTGGCATCGACTCTTCTTCACTCACTCCATCAACCGACCTGCCTCGATCCCCTTTCTTACCCAACGCACCGTGGCGATGCGGCTGCCTGTTGTCGCACTCGAGAACGTCCGCCGCAAGGTCCCGCTGGCTGTCAGCTAGGTCAAGTCAATGTGTGCGGCGTCTGCCGTACGGCGTAAAATAACAAACTTATAGAAAAACACAACCTTCTTTAAAAAAGACAAAAACACTCACGAAACAGACGACTCAACATACACCGAGCCGCGCCCACATGCATGCCCGGCTCAAACACAGCAACACCTCAGCTTACGCGAGCGAACTACCTCATCAAAGGGACCTCATGCGCGAGCCCGGCCCGGCCCGACTATCGGGCCTAAAATCAGGCCCGAGCCCGACCCATCACACCAAAAGCCCCTCGGGCCTTGGGCCACGGGCCGGGCCTCTTCCTTAAATGGCAAAATCGACGGGCCCGGGCCCGGCCCGGCCCGGGCTTCGGGCTCAAAACCTAGGCCCGAGCCCAGCCCATGGACAAGGTCGGGCCGGGCCGAGTCAGGCTTTTTCGGGCCGGGTCGGGTCGGGCCAACCGGGCCGGGCTGCCCATGGCCAGGTATACACAGAGGGCATCATCGTCCGTGAAGCCCCACAGGGAGGCGGGTACAGACAATTAAAGAGGAAGTACTTAGCCACGTTCGGGCAGAAAATTGACTTCTGAGCACGGGTGCAACGGAGCACTTTATTTTGACGCTCAAGAAACCGCATTTAGCTTTCTTCTACTGTTACATCTCTAACATAAACCGATTTTGCAGTGGTGAACCATAAGACACTCCTCCAAACACCACAAGTTGTAAGCAGTGGAAACACACATGACTTGCAACACAAGTAGGTACAAGATTAGATAATATAGCTATTCAACATACAAAAGGAGACACTTCCCCAATTGCCACAAGTAGGGCAAGCAGTGGAACCACACAAGATAAACACACAAACAGACCCCTACAGGCGAGAAAGGTCTTCTAAACGATGAACCAATTGGTCGCTAACAGAGTAATAACACTTGCATAACATCCTGACAAATCCACAACCAGTTACCAGTTAAAGTGAACACAGTTAGAACTGCTACTAATTAAGGTAATGCAGTCCTGATAAATCCCTAACTGCTACTGATATTATAGGGGGATTACAGAACCCTACCTGCTCCACTTACATAGCATCCTGATAAATCCACAACCAGTTAAAGTAATGCAGACTAATAGAACTGCTACTAATTAAGGTAATGCAGTCCTGTGCTCTTCGCTGATGGCGCTCTTGTCACAAATCATCAAACGCTTTCCTCATATCCTTGCTTGTTCTTCATGTGGCATTCCTGTTTCAGAGAAAACAAGGGAATGATCAAGACGGGGGTAATTAAGCATCAGGATATCAACTCTACTAACCAGACAAGTGGCTAGTCCAACAATAGTTACAAAGATATGAATTTTGTCGAGCAATGCACTTTTTATTTCCAAAAGGTACAGCTATAGAGGTTAAATGCTTTCATACCCCAGCCACACATATTTCCATTGTAGGAATAAGTTGTGGCTAAACCTGGGTGCATTGCACTGCACCCATGATGGACAGTAAATTCGAACAGACTCTTCCATTTTATAGTTTGCAATAAAAAAAACTCCAATTATACATGGAGAAATGCCAACACAAACATAAACTAGCCACCATAACCTGGAACTAGCAATATCATATAAAAGGGAAATTTTATCTGAATCACAAATAATAAATAAGCTCAAGAGCACCGCGTGAAATCAACCAGCAGTGTTCGAGAATAAGAACATACGATCCACTAAGCAAAATTCGGGGAAAAACAAGTACTAGCAAGTTCATACTCCCTCCGTCCGAAAAAACTTGTTCCTTAAATGGATGAATCTAACACCAAGTTAGTGCTAGATAGATCCATTTGAGAAATAAGCTTGGGACAAATTTTTTCGGAAGGAGAGAGTGTTAAATTGTGATCTAAATTCTACCGTATTGGACTAGACGTAGTACATACGGCGTGGGCCTTTGCGTTGGTACCGACGCGTACGAGTATAACTCGTCTACTTGTCCTCCAAGGACTCTCATGTATTGCCCTCATATATACCCCATGTAGTCGCACCTCAGACGGCCTGTCGTCTCGTGCTTGTAATACTCCTCCTCATAGTGATTGCGCCTTCGTGCGTCCGTGGTTTTCTCCCGCAAGGGTTTTCATGTAAAAATCCATGTCTCTCTGTCTCGTTTATCTTGTTATTATCTAACAAGTGGTATACAGAGCCAAGTTTCAGATACAAGATTTGAGATCGAGAGATTAGAGTTGAACGCGCCGCGGCCCGCGCGTGACCAGGTGATCCGCCGATACGAATCCGCATCGATTTCTACTGCCGCCGCACGTCGCCGAAACTGACAGGCTACAGGAGTTCCTCGCCGCCACGTCTTCCGTCTACTCTCCCGACGCGACCTGCTGCCTCTGCTGATCTAGTACGCAGCGCCCCGTGTGCTGCTCCTGAGAAATCAACCGTCGTTGCTGCTGCTAGTACTCCCTCCATTTTTATATACAAGGTCACAAACTCAAATTACAGGTACCAATGTAAAATTTAATGCCTGCTTTGAAAGTCATCTTTTCTATTTGTTTACTGGGATCATTAATACCTCACATGCATGCAAGAAAACTAAGTGGAGGTAGTAGCTAACCGTCATTATGACTTCATGCATGCAACTATTAAACATATTGCTAGTACGAGAAAATATCATTAACTTTGTCTCGATTATTATTGGTGGCCTTGTATAGATACAAAACATATATTTTATAGTGGCCTTGTATATAAAAATGAAGGAAGTACTACTTTTCCGGCGTGAAGACCGAAGCCACTTCATCCAGTACTAGTTGAATTCTACTCACGTGAAGACAAGATTCATCGATGATACTGCTTGTACTGCTTCGGTTACGTGGTCCGATTGATTTTTGGAGTGCTACTCACCTGAAGCTACGTACCTGATCGGCTAGTACTTTGTACTAGTTTGCTTTTTCACCGCTGATTGCTATATCCACCCAAAGACATACCAGGTGCTACTTACTCTGTTTTTTGTTTGCTCCGCATATTAATTCTGTCAAGAATTTTTTCTACGGGCTTGTATTACTTTGTGTACACAGATTTATCTACTCATGGCTTTCATAAAGTACGATCTTCCGCTGCTGGACCATGACACAAGGTTTACCCTATGGCAAGTCAAGATGCGGGCGTTGTTGGCACAGACCGACTATGATGAAGCACTGGATAGTTTTGGGAAAAACCGAATTGAGGACTGGACTGATGACGAGAAAAGAATTGATCGTAAGGCTTTGTCAAAAATTCAATTCCATTCACATAATAATATTTAGCAGGAAGTTTTGAGCGAGAAAACTACCGCCGCTCTATGGTTAAAGCTGGAAGGGATTTGCATGACTAAAGATCTCACCAGCAAGATGCATCTGAATCAAAAATTATTCCTGCACAGGTTACCCTAGGGCGCGCCCCCTACCTCGTGGGCCCCCCTGGAGCTCCTCCGACTCCAACTCCAACTCTATATATCTTGTTTCGGGAGAAAAAGAATCAAAGAGAATGATTCATCGCGTTTTACGATACGGAGCCACCGCCAAGCCCTAAAACCTCTTGGGAAGGCTGATCTGGAGTCCGTTCGGGGCTCCGGAGAGGGGAATCTGTCGCCATCGTCATCATCAACCATCCTTCATCACCAATTTCATGATGCTCACCGCCGTGCTTGAGTAATTCCATCGTAGGCTTGCTGGACGATGATGGGTTGGATGGGATCTATCATGTAATCGAGTTAGTTTTTGTTAGGGTTTGATCCCTAGTATCCACTATGTTCTGAGATTGATGTTGCTATGACTTTGCTATGCTTAATGCTTGTCACTAGGGTCCGAGTGCCATGATTTCAGATCTGAACCTATTATGTTTTCATCAATATATGAGAGTTCTTGATCCTATCTTGCAAGTCTATAGTCACCTATTATGTGTTATGATCCGTTAACCCCGAGGTGACAATAATCGGGATACTTACCGGTGATGACCGTAGTTTGAGAAGTTCATGTATTCACTATGTGTTAATGCTTTGTTCCGGTACTCTATTAAAAGGAGGCCTTGATATCCCTTAGTTTCCATAAGGAACCCGCTGCCACGGGAGGGTAGGACAAAATATGTCATGCAAGTTCTTTTCCATAAGCACGTATGACTATATTCGGAATACATGCCTACATTATATCAATGAACTGGAACTAGTTTTGTGTCACCCTAGGTTATGACTGTTACATGATGAACCACATCCGGCATAATTCTCCATCACTGATCCATTGCCTACGAGCTTTCCATATATTGTTCTTCGCTTATTTACTTTTCTGTTGTTATTGCTATCATCACTACAAAATACTAAAAACACTACTTTTACTACTGTTACCTTTTGCTACCGTTACCACTACTATCATATTACTTTTCTACTAAATACTTTGTTGTAGATACTAAGTTTCTAGGCGTGGTTGAATTGACAACTCAGCTGCTAATACTTGAGAATATTCTTTGGCTCCCCTTGTGTCGAATCAATAAATTTGGGTTGAATACTCTACCCTCGAAAACTATTGCGATCCCCTATACTTGTGGGTTATCAAGACTATTTTCTGGCGCCGTTGCTGGGGAGCATAGCTCTATTCTTTGAGTCACTTGGGATTTATATATGCTTATCATTATGAAGAACTTGAGAGATCCAAAAACTAAGATCTATCCCTCAACTACGAGGGGAGGTAAGGAACTGCCATCTAGCTCTGCACTTGATTCACCTTCTGTTATGAGTAAGCTTGCGGCACCTAAACCTGCTTCTGCTATTCGTTCTGATATGTTGCATGTTATTGATGATGCCACTTCTACTATGCATGATACTTATGATGAAACTACTTCTATGCTTGATACTACTGTGCCACTTGGTGAATTTCTTGATGAACAACTTGCTAGGGCTAGAGAGAATGAAAATATTGAATCTGATGATACTGACGATTCAGACTTGCCTGTTATTCCTGAGGGTTATGCTTTTGATAAAGAAGCTTCTTTAGCTATTTTAGCTTGCAAAGATAGATACGAACTTAAGAGGTTATTAGCTAAATGGAATAATCAATCTCTAAATGCTAGAATGAAACCTGACCCTGCTTTTGCTACTTCACCTATCTGTGTTATCGATAAGGATTATGAATTCTCTACTGATCCTGATATAATTATTTTGGTTGAATTTGATCCTTTTCATGGCTATGAATCTGAAACTGTTGTGGCACATCTTACTAAATTAAATGATATTGCTACCCTGTTCACTAATGATGAGAGAACTCGCTACTTTTATATACTTAAAATATTTCCGTTCTCATTAAAGGGTGATGCTAAGATATGGTTTAATTCTCTTGATCCTGGTTGTGTGCATAGTCCCCAGGATATGATTTATTACTTCTCTGCTAAATATTTCTCTGCTCATAAGAAACAAGCTGCTTTAAGGGATATATATAATTTTGTGCAAATTGAAGAAGAGAGTCTCCCACAAGCTTGGGGGAGGCTTATCAAGTTGCTTAATGCTTTGCCTGATCATCCTCTTAGGAAAAATGAAATACTTGATATCTTTTATAACGGACTAACGATGCCTCCAGAGATTACCTGGATTGTTGTGCTAGTTCTGTTTTCAGGGAAAGAACACCGGATGAAGCTGAAATTCTATTGAATAATATGTTGACAAATGAAAATAATTGGACACATCCTGAACCAGCTCCTGAGCCTATTTCTAAACCAACTCCGAAGAAAAGGGGTATTCTATTTCTCAGTCCTGAAGATATGCAAGAGGCAAAGAAATCTATGAAAGAAAAAGGTATTAAAGCTGAAGATGTTAAGAATTTACCTCCTATTGAAGAAAATACATGGTCTTAATTTACCGCCTGTTGAAGAAACATATGATCCTAATCCATTACATATTGAAGAAACTCGTGGTCTTGATAACCCGACACAGGTAGTAAAGGTAAATTCTCTCTATAGATATGATAAAGCTGAAATCCCATTTACTAAGTTTGCTAGCCCATGCTTAGATAAGTTCGATAAATTTATGGTTAAGTAAGAAGATTTTAATGCTTATTTTGGTAGACAATTGAAATACAATTCAAATATGCTTGAACACTTGGGTGATTATATGGCTAATGTTAAAGATGAACTTAAACTTATTAGTAAACATGCTTCTATGGTTATGTAACACACACGATGCGGCTATATCTCCCACGTGTCGGAGCACGACTTAGAGGCATAACCGCATTGTAGGCATGTCGCAACAGGGGTAATCTTTACACATCCCATGTACTGAATAAGAAAGAGGTACAGAGTTGGCTTACAATCCTACTTCACACAATACATGAATATAGCATTACATCATCCAGATACAATCAAGGTCCGACTACGGAACCAAAATAAAAGAAGACTACCCCTAATGCTAGATCCCCGATCGCCCCGACTGGGCTACACTACTGATCAACTGAAATGAAACAACACAATGAACAAGATCTTCATCGAGGTCCTCCTTGAGCTCGGTAGCGTCACCTGCACGGTATCATCGGCACCTGCAAACTGGTTTTGGAAGTAATCTGTGAGTCACGGGGACTCAGCAATCTCACACCCTCGCGATCAAGACTATTTAAGCTTATGGGTAGGTAAAAGGTATGTGAGGTGGAGCTGCAGCAAGCACTAGCATATATGGTGGCTAACTTACGCAAATGAGAGCGAGAAGAGAAGGCAAAGCACGGTCGTGAACTAGAAGTGATCAAGAAGTGATCCTGAAACTACTTACGTTCAAGCATAACTCCAACACCGTGTTCACTTCCCGCACTCCACCGGAAAGAGACCATCACGGCTACACACGCGGTTGATGCATTTTAATTAAGTTAAGTGTCAAGTTCTCTACAACCGGACATTAACAAATTCCCATCTGCCCATAACCGCGGGCACGGCTTTCGAAAGTTCAAAACCCTGCAGGGGTGTCCCAACTTAGCCCATCACAAGCTCTCACGGTCAATGAAGGATATTCCTTCTCCCAGGAAGACCCGATCAGACTCGGAATCCTGGTTACAAGACATTTCGACAATGGTAAAACAAGACCAGCAAGACCGGCCGATGTGCCGACATCCTGATAGGAGCTGCACATATCTCGTTCTCACGACAACACCGGATGAACACTACGTACAGCTAAAACCAGCCCTCAAGTTTCCTCGAGGTGGCGTCGCAAGTGGCTCTGTTTCGGACCAACACTTAGACAAGCACTGGCCCGGGGGGCGGGGGGGGGGGGGGTAAAATAAAGATGACCCTTGAGTCTGCAGAACCCAAGGGAAGGTGGTAGGTTGTTAGTGCAAAAGGTAAAACCAAGGTTGGGCCTTGCTGGAGGAGTTTTATTCAAAGCGAACCGTCAAGGGGTTCCCATTATAACCCAACCGCGTAAGGAACGCAAAATCAAGGAACATAACACCGGTATGACGGAAACTAGGGCGGCAAGAGTGGAACAAAACACCAGGCATAAGGCCGAGCCTTCCACCCTTAACCAAGTATATATATGCATTTAATTAAATAAGAGATATTGTGATATCCCAACATATCCATGTTCCAACATGGAACAAACTCCAATCTTCACCTGCAACTAGCAACACTATAAGAGGGGCTGAGCAAATGGTAACATAGCCAAACAACGGTTTGCTAGGACAAGGTGGGTTAGAGGCTTGCCATGGCAATATGGGAGGCATGATATAGCAAGTGGTAGGTATCGCAGCATAGGCAAAGCAATAGAGCGAGCAATTAGCAAGCAAAGATAGAAGTGATTTCGAGGGTATGGTCATCTTGCCTGCAAAGTTCTCCGAGAAGACGAAAGCTTGATCCTCGTAAACGTACTCAACGGGTACCTCGAATGCGAACTCGTCTCCCGGCTCTTGTAATACGAGGATCAAGATTTCGTCTTCTCGGAGAACTTTGCAGGCAAGATGACCATACCCTCGAAATCACTTCTATCTTTGCTTGCTAATTGCTCGCTCTATTGCTTTGCCTATGCTGCGATACCTACCACTTGCTATATCATGCCTCCCATATTGCCATGTCAAGCTTCTAACCCACCTTGTCCTAGCAAACCATTGTTTGGCTATGTTACCGCTTTGCTCAGCCCCTCTTATAGCGTTGCTAGTTGCAGGTGAAGATTGGAGTTTGTTCCATGTTGGAACATGGATATGTTGGGATATCACAATATCTCTTATTTAATTAAATGCATCTATATACTTGGTTAAGGGTGGAAGGCTCGGCCTTATACCTGGTGTTTTGTTCCACTCTTGTCGCCCTATTTTCCGTCATACCGGTGTTATGTTCCTTGATTTTGCGTTCCTTACGCGGTTGGGTTATAATGGGAACCCCAGCAAGGCCCAACCTTGGTTTTACCTTTTGCACTAACAACCTACCACCTTCCCTTGGGTTCTGCAGACTCAAGGGTCATCTTTATTTTAACCCCCCCGGGCCAGTGCTTGTCTAAGTGTTGGTCTGAAACAGAGCCACTTGCGGCGCCACCTCGAGGAAACTTGAGGGCTGGTTTTAGCTGTATGTAGTGTTCATCCGGTGTTGCCCTGAGAATGAGATATGTGCAGCTCCTATCAGGATGTCGGCGCATCGGGCGGTCTTGCTAGTATTGTTTTACCATTGTCGAAATGTCTTGTAACCGGGATTCCGAGTTTGATCGGGTCTTCCTGGGAGAAGGAATATCCTTCGTTGACCGTGAGAGCTTGTGATGGGCTAAGTTGGGACACCCCTGCAGGGTTTTAAATTTTCGAAAGTCGTGCCCGCGGTTATGGGCAGATGGGAATTTGTTAATGTCCGGTTGTAGAGAACTTGACACTTAACTTAATTAAAATGCATCAACCGCGTGTGTAGCCGTGATGGTCTCTTTCCGGCGGAGTCCAGGAAGTGAACACGGTGTTGGAGTTATGCTTGAACGTAAGTAGTTTCAGGATCACTTCTTGATCACTTCTTGTTCACGACCGTGCTTTGCCTTCTCTTCTTGCTCTCATTTGCGTAAGTTAGCCACCATATATGCTAGTGCTTGCCGCAGCTCCACCTCACGTACTTTTACCTACCCATAAGCTTAAATAGTCTTGATCACGAGGGTGTGAGATTGCTGAGTCCCTGTTACTCACAGATTACTTCCAAAACCAGTTTGCAGGTGCAGATGATACCGTGCAGGTGACGCTACCGAGCTCAAGGAGGAGCTCGATGAAGATCTTGTTCATTATGTTGTTTCGTTCCAGTTGATCAGTAGTGGATCCCAGTCGGGGCGATCAGGGATCTAGCATTAGGGGTAGTCTTCTTTTATTTTGGTTCCGTAGTCGGACCTTGATTGTATTTGGATGATGTAATGATATATTCACGTATTGTGTGAAGTGGCGATTGTAAGCCAACTCTGTACCTCTTTCTTATTCAGTACTTGGGATGTGTAAAGATTACGCCTCTTGCGACATGCCTACAATGCGGTCATGCCTCTAAGTCGTGCTCCGACACGTGGGAGACATAGCCGCATCGTGGGTGTTACAGGTTACCACTCAAGTAGAACAAGTACTTAAAGCTCAAAATGATTTGCTCAATGAATTGAATAGTAAGAATAATGATTATGCTGTTAGAGTGGCTACTAGAACTGGTAGAAAGACTCAAGAACCTTTGTATCCTGAAGGCCACCCTAAGAGAATTGAGTAAGATTCTCAGAGAAATAATGTAAATGCACCTAGTCCTTCGAATAGGAAGAAAAAGAAAAATGATAGGACTTTGCATGCTTCTAGTGAACCTATTACTGAAACACCTCAGGATCCAAATGATATTTCTATTTCTGATGCTAAAACACAATCTGGTAATGAACTTGAAACTAGTGATAATGTTAACGATATTGTTCATGATGATGCTCAACCTAGTAATGATAATGATATAGAAATTGAACCTGCTGTTGATCTTGATAACCCACAATCAAAGAATCAACGTTATGATAAGAAAGACTTTGTTGCTAGGAAACATGGTAAAGAAAGAGAACCATGGGTTCAGAAACCCATGCCTTTTCCTCCCAAACCATCCAAGAAAAAGGATGATGAGGATTTTGAGCGCTTTGCTGAAATGATTAGACCTATCTTTTTGCGTATGCGATTAACTAATATGCTTAAAATGAATCCTTATGCTAAGTACATGAAAGATATTGTTACTAATAAAAGAAAGACACCGGAAGCTGAAATTTCCACCATGCTTGCTAATTATACTTTTAAAGGTGGAATACCAAAGAAACTTGGAGATCCCGGTGTACCAACTATACCATGCTCCATTAAAATAAACTATGTTAAAACTGCTTTATATGATCTTGGAGCCGGTTGATGACACACAAGTGTAGGGGATCTATCGTAGTCCTTTCGATAAGTAAGAGTGTCGAACCCAACAAGGAGCAGAAGGAAATGATAAGCGGTTTCCAACAAGGTATTCTCTGCAAGTACTGAAATAAGTGGTAACAGATAGTTTTGTGATAGGATAATTTGTAACGAGCAACAAGTAGCAAAAGTAAATAAGGTGCAGCAAGGTGGCCCAATCCTTTTTGTAGCAAAGGACAAGCCTGGACAAACTCTTATATAGAGAAAAACGCTCCCGAGGACACATGTGAATATCGTCAAGCTAGTTTTCATCACGTTCATATGATTCGCGTTTGGTACTTTGATAATTTGGTATGTGGGTGGACCGGTGATTGGGTAATGCCCTTACTTAGACAAGCATCCCACTTATGATTAACCTCTATTGCAAGCATCCGCAACTACAACAAAAGTATTAAGGTAAACCTAACCATAGCATGAAACATATGGATCCAAATCAGCCCCTTACGAAGCAACGCATAAACTAGGGTTTAAGCTTCTGTCACTCGCAACCCATCATCTACTTATTACTGCCTAATGCCTTCCTCTAGGCCCAAACAATGGTGAAGTGTCATGTAGTCGACGTTCACATAACACCACTAGAGGAGAGACAACATACATCTCATCAAAATATCGAACGAATACCAAATTCACATGACTATTAATAGCAAGACTTCTCCCATGTCCTCAGGAACAAAAGTAACTACTCACAAAGCATAAACATGTTCATAATTAGAGGGGTATTAATATGCATATAGGATCTGAACATATGATCTTCCACCAATTAAACCAACTAGCATCAACTACAAGGAGTAATTAACACTACTAGCAAGTCGAGGGAGTAATCACGGGGTCTTGGAGTGCCGAGGAGCGAGGAGAAGTGACCGCTCCTTTGATCTCGAGGAGCTCGAGCTCCCTTTCTCCGAGGAGGAAATTTGGTCTGCGGTCAAGGCGCTCCCCCGTGGAAAAGCCCTGGGCCCCGATGGATTCACAGCCGAGTTCCTTGTGGCGTGCTGGGACACGATCAAAGCCGATATTTGCGAGGTATTCGACAAGTTCTACTCCAGGAACGGGCGCAGCCTCCAGCGCCTCAACGAAGCCCTAATCACGCTGATCCCAAAGTAGCCGGATGCCTCCTCTCTCTCAGACTACCGCCCCATCATCCTAATCCACCTGATCGCGAAGCTCATTACAAAAGTCCTCTCCCTGCGCCTCGCTCCTCGCCTGGGCCAGCTCGTCTCCACCAACCAAAGTGCATTCATCGCCGGGCGGTGTGTGCACGACAATTTTATGCTGGTCCAGCAGACCGCCCGCCAGCTCCACAACCTCCGCGTGCCTCGCGTCCTCCTCAAGCTCGACATTGCACGTGCGTTTGATACAGTTTCTTGGGCTTTCCTCCTCGGCGTGCTACGCCACCTGGGCTTCGGTCATCGGTGGATCGAGTGGATTGCCATCTTACTCTCCACGTCCAGCACACGCGTCCTCATCAATGGATCCCCCAGCCCTCCCATCGCCCACGCTTGCGGTCTGCGTCAAGGCGATCCTGTGTCCCCAATGTTGTTTACGATTGCCATTGATGCTCTCAACTCCCTCCTCCTCCATGCCCACCGCAGCGGCCTTCTTCAGCGGCTCACCACTCGGCACGCCTCTTCGAGCATTTCTCTCTATGCCGACGATGTGATCATATTCTGCCACCCGTCAACCCGCGATCTCCGGGTCATTCGGGAGCTACTTCGTGTCTTTGGCGAGGCTTCAGGGCTCTGCACGAACTTTGCCAAGTGTTCGGCAACCCCGATCCGCTGCGACGACCCCACGCGTGATTCCATCGCGTGCGAGCTGGCCTGCACTGTCATGGACTTCCCTATCACCTACCTGGGCATTCCTCTCTCGCTCCGGAAGCCATCCATCTCGTCGCTCCGGCCGATCGTAGAGAAGCTGGCCAAGAAGCTTTCCTCCTGGCGGGCATGCTCCTGTCCCGTGGTGAGCGTCTCGCCCTCGTCCGCCACGTGCTGTGTGCGATCCCCTCCCACATCACGGTTATCATCGCTCTCTGTCCGACGATCCTCAAGCAAGGGAACCGCACGATCCGCGAATTCCTCTGGCATGGTAATAAGGAGACCCGCGCTGGCCAAGGGCCAGTCAACTGGCAGCGCGTTTGCCGGCCCCTCCATCTCGGCGGGCTCGGCATCCCGGACCTCCATCGGCAAGGGATCTTTCTTCGTGTGCGCTGGTTGTGGCTGCAGCGCACCGACCCGGCCAGGCTATGGGCACACCCGCACCTGCCCTCCGATACTGACTCCTCCGCCATCTTCCGCGCGTCCACGTCCTGGACTATCGGTGATGGTAGGTCTTGCCGATTCTGGACTGACGCTTGGATCGACGGCATGGCCATTGCGGACATCGCCCCTAACCTCCTTCCCCTTGTCCCCCGACGGCGTCGCAAACGCTCGGTGGCGGAGGGGCTCCAGGACCGCTGCTGGATTGCAGACTTGCGTGGCACGCTAACGCCCACTGCCCTGGTGGAGTACGTCCAGCTCTGGACTAGGCTCCGTCACCTCCACCTGTCTACCTCCCCTGACCGTCTTGTCTGGCGCTGGACCACGGATGGGAACTACTCTGCCAGATCCTGCTACCGAGCCCTCTTTGCTGGCTCCATATCCGCCCCATTCTGGCGCCTCACCTGGAAATGTTGGGCCCCACTGCGCGTCAAGATGTTCACCTGGCTGGCCGACCTTGACCGCTGTTGGACTGCCGATAGACTGGCGCGCCACAGTCTCCCCCACAACGACAAATGTGCTCTCTGCGACCAGCACGTCAAGACCATGCAACATATCATCATCGCCTGCCCTTTCTCCAGGCAGGTTTGGCATGATGTCCTATCTTGGGTGCGCGCCACCGTCCCCCCTCCGCCCGGTCCTGAGGAGTTCCTCCCCTGGTGCTATGCCATGATCATGAGCTCCCCCACTGGACACCGTAAGGGGCTTGCCACCCTTGCAACCCTGACGGCCTGGTCCATATGGAAGCAGCGCAACCGCTGTGTCTTCGACGACGAGTCCCCCTCCACATCGCGGCTTCTTGAGCTTATCCAGAATGAGGCACGTTCTTGGGCTAGGGCTGGCGCTCACGGTTTAAATACGCTGCTGGCATAGGTCCCTAAACTTGTACCCGGGCTGAGCAGCCCGTCACCACTGCTCCTCGCTCCTTGTCTTGCCTGCGTGTTGGACACCGAGCCTCCCCTGTACCTTCACCTTCTTCCTATCAATGAAAAGATACGCTCTCTAGCGTATTCGCGAAAAAATTAACACTACTAGCAACCTACTAGCACCAATCCCAGACTTGAGACAAGAATTGGATACAAGAGATGAACTAGGGTTTTGAGAGGAGATGGTGCTAATGAAGATGTTGATGGAGATTTCCCTCTCCCGATGAGAGGAGCGTTGGTGATGACGATGGCGATGTTTTCCCCCTCTGGGAGGGAAGTTTCCCCGGCAGAATAGCTCCGCGAGAGCCCTAGATTGGTTCCGCCAAGGTTTTGCCTCGTGGCGGCGGAGTTTCATCCGAGAAGGAGGCTTCTTATTTTTTTCCCATCGAAAGACTTCATATAGCAGAAGATGGCCACCGGAGGGCCACCAGGAGGCCCACGAGGTAGGGAGGCACGCCCCCACCCTCGTGGGCAGGTTGTGGCCCCCCTGGTGAGTTTCTTCCGCTGAGTATTTTTTATATATTCTGAAAACGTCTTCTGTGAAGTTTTAGGACTTTTGGAGCTGTGCAGAATAGGTCTCTAATATTTGCTCCTTTTCCAGCCCAGAATCCCAGCTGCCAGCATTCTCCCTCTTTATGTAAACCTCGTAAAATAAGAGAGAATAGGCATAAGTATTGTGACATAATGTGTAATAACAACCCATAATGCAATAAATATTAATAAAAAAGCATGATGCAAAATGGACGTATCAACTCCCCCAAGCTTAGACCTCGCTTGTCCTCAAGCGAAAAGCCGAAATCAAAAAATATGTCCACATGTTTAGAGATAGAGGTGTCGATAAAAATAAAATACAAACATGAGGGCATTGTTGGAAATATGCCCTAGAGGCAATAATAAATTGGTTATTATTATATTTCCTTGTTCATGATAATCGTTTATTATCCATGCTAGAATTGTATTGATAGGAAACTCAGATACATGTGTGGATACATAGACAACACCATGTCCCTAGTAAGCCTCTAGTTGACTAGCTCGTTGATCAATAGATGGTTACGGTTTCCTGACCATGGACATTGGATGTCGTTGATAACGGGATCACATCATTAGGAGAATGATGTGATGGACAAGACCCAATCCTAAGCCTAGCACAAAGATCGTGTAGTTCGTATGCTAAAGCTTTTCTAATGTCAAGTATCATTTCCTTAGACCATGAGATTGTGCAACTCCCGGATACCGTAGGAGTGCTTTGGGTGTGCCAAACGTCACAACGTAACTGGGTGGCTATAAAGGTTCACTACAGGTATCTCCGAAAGTGTCTGTTGGGTTGGCACGAATCGAGACTGGGATTTGTCACTCCGTGTAACGGAGAGGTATCTCTGGGCCCACTCGGTAGGACATCATCATAATGTGCACAATGTGACCAAGGAGTTGATCACGGGATGATGTGTTACGGAACGAGTAAAGAGACTTGCCGGTAACGAGATTGAACAAGGTATCGGGATACCGACGATCGAATCTCGGGCAAGTATCGTACCGATAGACAAAGGGAATTGTATACGGGATTGATTGAATCCTTGACATCGTGGTTCATCCGATGAGATCATCGTGGAGCATGTGGGAGCCAACATGGGTATCCAGATCCCGCTGTTGGTTATTGACCGGAGAGTTGTCTCGGCCATGTCTGCATGACTCCCGAACCCGTAGGGTCTACACACTTAAGGTTCGATGACGCTAGGGTTATAGGGAAAGTATGTACGCGGTTACCGAATGTTGTTCGGAGTCCCGGATGAGATCCCGGACGTCACGAGGAGTTCCGGAATGGTCTAGAGGTAAAGATTGATATATAGGAAGTATGGTTTTGGCCACCGGAAGTGTTCCGGGCATCACCGGTAGTGTACCGGGACCACCGGAGGGGTCCACCAGGTGGGGCCACCAGCCCCGAAGGCCTACATGGGCCAATAGTGGGAAGGGACCAGCCCCTAGGTGGGCTGGGGCGCCTCCCACCAAGGCCCAAGGCGCCTCCAAGAGGGGAAGGGGGCAAACCCTAGGGCAGATGGGCCCTAAGGCCCACCCTAGGTGCGCCTCCCCTCTCCCCCTTGTGGTCGCCACCCGAGATGGGATCTAGGGCTGACGCACCCCTTGGGGTGGAAACCCTAGGTGGGGGCGCAGCCGTCCCTCTCCCACTATATATAGTGGAGGCAAAGGGGCAACCAACACACGAAGTTCTTCCCCTGTTGGCGCAGCCCTACCCCTCTCCCTCCTCGTCTCTCGTAGTGCTTGGCGAAGCCCTGCTGGAGTCCCGCACTCCTCCACCACCACCACGCCGTCGTGCTGCTGCTGGACGGAGTCTTCCCCAACCTCTCCTTCTCCCCTTGCTGGATCAAGGCGTAGGAGACGTCACCGGGCTGCACGTGTGTTGAACGCGGAGGCGCCGTGGTTCGGCGCTTAGATCGGAATCAACCGCGATCTGAATCGCTACGGGTACGACTCCTTCATCCGCGTTCTTGCAACGCTTCCGCTTAGCGATCTACAAGGGTATGTAGATGCACTCTCCTTCCCCTCGTTGCTAGATTACTCCATAGATTGATCTTGGTGATGCGTAGAAAATTTTAAATTTCTGCTACGATCCCCAACAGTGGCATCATGAGCTAGGTCTATGCGTAGTTTCTATGCACGAGTAGAACACAAAGTAGTTGTGGGCGTCGATATTGTCAATTTACTTGCCATTACTAGTATTATCTTGATTCGGCGGCATCGTGGGATGAAGCGGCCCGGACCGACCTTACACGTACTCTTACGTGAGACTGGTTCCACCGACTGACATGCACTAGTTGCATAAGGTGGCTAGCGGGTGTCTGTCTCTCCCACTTTAGTCGGATCGGATTCGATGAAAAGGGTCCTTATGAAGGGTAAATAGAAATTGGCATATCACGTTGTGGTTTTCGCGTAGGTAAGAAACGTTCTTGCTAGAAACCTATAGCAGCCACGTAAAAACTTGCAACAACAATTAGAGGACGTCTAACTTGTTTTTGCAGCATATGCCTTGTGATGTGATATGGCCAAAAGGATGTGATGAATGATATATGTGATGTATGAGATTGATCATGTTCTTGTAATAGGAATCACGACTTGCATGTCGATGAGTATGACAACCGGCAGGAGCCATAGGAGTTGTCTTAATTTATTTATGACCTGCGTGTCAACATAAACGTCATGTAATTACTTTACTTTATTGCTAAAGCGTTAGCCATAGTAGTAGAAGTAATAGATGACGAGACAACTTCAAGAAGACACGATGATGGAGATCATGATGATGGAGATCATGGTGTCATGCCGGTGACAACGATGATCATGGAGCCCCGAAGATGGAGATCAAAAGGAGCAAAATGATATTGGCCATATCATGTCACTATTTGATTGCATGTGATGTTTATCATGTTTTACATCTTATTTGCTTAGAACGACGGTAGCTTAAATAAGATGATCCCTCACTAAAATTTCAAGAAAGGTGTTCCCCCTAACTGTGCACCGTTGCGAAGGTTCGTTGTTTCGAAGCACCACGTGATGATCGGGTGTGATAGATTCTAACGTTCGAATACAACGGGTGTTGACGAGCCTAGCATGTACAGACATGGCCTCGGGACACATGCGAAACACTTAGGTTGACTTGACGAGCCTAGCATGTACAGACATGGCCTCGGAACACGGAAGACCGAAAGGTCGAACATGAGTCGTATAGAAGATACGATCAACATGAGATGTTCACCGTTGATGACTAGTCCGTCTCACGTGATGATCGGACACGGCCTAGTCGATTCGGATCATGTTTCACTTAGATGACTAGAGGGATGTCTATCTGAGTGGGAGTTCATTAAATAATTTGATTAGATGAACTCAATTATCATGAACATAGTCTAAATTGTCTTTGCAAATATGTTGTAGATAAATAGCTCACGTTGTAGCTCCCTGTTTCAATACGTTCCTAGAGAAAGATTAAGTTGAAAGATATTGTAAGCAATGATGCGGACTAGGTCCGTAGTCCGAGGAGTGTCCTCACTGCTACACAGAAGGCTTACGTCTTTGATGCACCGCTCGATGTGCAAACCCCTACAACGTCGTCTGTGGATGTTGTGAACACCTGACAGACACATCCTGATGACTACTTGATAGTTTAGTGCACCATACTTTACGGCTTAGAATCGGGATTCCAATGACGTTTTGAACGCCATAGAACATATGAGATGTTCCAAGAGCTGAAATTGGGATTTCAGGCTCATGCCCGTGTTGAGAGGTGTGAGACCTCTGACAAGTTCTTTTGCCAACAAGATGGAGGAGAATAGCTCAGCTAGTGAGCATGTGCTCAGAATGTCTGGGTGCTACAATCACTTAAATCAAGTGGGAGTTAAACTTCCAGATAAGATAGTGATTGATAGAGTTCTCTAGCCACTATCACTAAGCTACTAGATCTTCGTGATGAACTATGACATGCAAGGGATGGAGTTGATCCCGGAGCTGTTCGCGGTGCTTAAGACCGCAAAAGGTAGAAATCAAGAAGGAGCATCAAGTGTTGATGGTTTAACAAGACCAC
The DNA here is from genome assembly GCF_018294505.1 of Triticum aestivum. Lineage (NCBI taxonomy): Eukaryota > Viridiplantae > Streptophyta > Magnoliopsida > Poales > Poaceae > Triticum > Triticum aestivum. The sequence continues at coordinate 693,537,220 of NC_057800.1, forward strand.
TGGTTTCAAGAAGGGCAAGGGCTAGAAGGGAAACTTCATGGATGGCAAACCAGTTGCCGCTCCAGTGAAGGAACCCAAGGTTGAACCCAAACCCGAGACTAAGTGCTTCTATTGTAAGGGGAACGGTCACTGGTAGCGGAATTACCCCAAATGCATGGTAGATAAGAAGGCTGGCAACTTCAACAAAGTATATACGTGTTATTAATGTGTACCTCACTAGTACTCCTGGTAGCACCTGGGTATTGGATACCGGTTCAGTTGCTATTATTGGTGACTTGAAGCAAAAGCTACGGACTAAACGGAGACTGGCTAAGGGCGAGGTGACGATGTGTGTTGGAAGTGTTTCCAAAGTTGATGAGATCACCATCGCACGCTCCATCTGCCTTCGGGATTAGTATTGAACCTAGATAAATGTTATCAGGTGTCTACGTTGAGCATGAATATGATTAGATCATGTTCATTGCAATACGGTTATTCATTTAAGTTAGAGAATAATGGTTATTCTGTTTACATGAATAATACCTTTCATGGTCATGCACCCTATGTGAATGGTTCATTGAATCTCGGTCGTGGTAATACACATGTTCACGCCAAAAGATGTAGAGTTAATAATGATAGTACCACTTTCTTGTGGCACTGCCGCTTAGGTCATATTGGCGTAAGATGCATGAAGAAACTCCATGTCGATGGATGTTTGGAGTCACTTGATTTTGAATCGCTTGACACATGCGAGCCATGCCTCATGGGCAGGATGACTAAGACCCCGTTTTCAGGTACAATGAAACGGGCAAGTGACTTGTTGGAAATCATACATGCTGATGCGTGTGATCCAATGAGAATTGAAGCGTGCGGTGGATATCGCTATTTTCTCATCTTCACTGACGATTTGAGTAGATATAGGTATATTTACTTAATGAAGCACAAGTCTGAAACGTTTGAAAAGTTCAAGCGATTTCAGAGTGAAGTTAAGAATCATCATAACAAGAAGATCAAATTCCTACGATCTGATCAATGAGAATTTCTGAGTTATGAGTTTGGCAAACACTTAAGACATTGTGGAATTGTTTCACAGTTGAAGCCACCTGGAACACCACAGGGTAATGGTGTGTCCGGACGTCGTAATCGAACCTTATGAGATATGGTGCGATCTATGATGTCTCTTACCGATCTACCGTTTTCATTTTGAGGTTATGCATTAGAGACAGCTGCATTCACTTTAGATAGGACACCATCTAAGTCCGTTGAGACGACGTCGTATGAACATTGGTTTGGCAAGAAACCAAAGTTGTCGTTTCTTAATGTTTGGGGCTGCGATGCTTAAGGCTTCAGCCGGAGAAGCTCGAACCCAAAGCGGACAAACACATCTTCATAGGATACCCAAAGGTGACAGTTGGGTATACCTTCTATCTCAGATCCGAGGGCAAATTGTTTGTCGCTAAGAACGGGTCCTTTCTCGAGAAGGAGTTTCTCTCGAAAGAATTGAGTGGGAGGAAGATAGAACTTGATGAGGTTGTCGAACCTTTACTTCAACCAGAGAGTGATGCAACACAGAAAGATGTTTTCTGTGGCGCCTACGTCTGTTGAATAGGAAGTTAATGATAGTGATCATGAAGCTTCGGATCAAGTTGCTATCGAACCTCGTAGGTCGACAAGGATATGTACTACTCCTGAGTGGTACGGTAATCCTGTCTTAGATATCATGTTGTTAGACAACAATGAACCTACGAGCTATGGAGAAGCGATGGTGGGCCCGTATTCCGACAAATGGTTAGAAGCCATGAAATCCGAGATAGGATCCATGTATCAGAACAAAGTATGGACTTTGGTGGACTTGCCCGATGATCGGCAAGCCATTGAGATAAATGGAGTTTTAAGAAGAAGACGAACGTGGGCGGTAATGTTACCGTCTATGAAGCTCGACTTGTGGGAAAGAGTCTTTTCACAAGTTCAAGGAGTTGACTACGATGAGAATTTCTCACCCGTAGCGATGCTTAAGTCCGTCGGAATCATGTTAGCATTAGCTGTATTTTTCGATTATGAAATCTGACAGATGGATGTCAAAACAAGTTTTCTTACCAGTTTTTGTAAGAAAGAGTTGTATGTGATACAATCAAAGTTTTGTTGATCCTAAGGATGCTAAAAGGTATGCTAGCTCCAGCGATCCTTCTATGGACTAGAGCAAGCATCTCGGAGTCAGAATATATGCTTTGATGGAGTGATCAAAGCTTTTAGGTTTATACAATGTTTGCTAGAAACTTGTATTTACAAGAAAGTGAGTGGGAGCACTACAACATTTCTGATAAGTATATGTGGATGACATATTGTTGATCCGAAATAATGTAGAATTTCTGGAAAGCATAAACGGTTGTTTGAAGAGTGATTTTCAAAGGAAGACCTGGATAAAGCTGCTTACATATTGGGCATCAAGATCTATAGAGATAGATCAAGACGCCTGATGATACTTTCAAAGAACGCACACCTTGACATGTTTTTGAAGGAGTTCAAAATAGATCAGTCAAAGAAGGGGTTCTTACCTGAGTTGTAAGGTGTGAAGTTGAGTAAGACTCAAAGATTGACCACGGCAGAAGAAAGAGGAAGGACGAAGGTCGTCCCCTATGCTTTTGTCATAGGCTCTATACGGTATGCCATGCTGAGTACCGCACCTGATGTGTGCCTTGCCACATGTCTGGCAAGAGGGTACAAAGGTGATCTAGGAGTGGATCACCAGATAGCGGTCAAAATTATCCTTAGAGGAATAAGGAAATGTTTCTCGGTTATGGAGGTGATAAAGAGTTCGACGTAAAGAGTTACGTCGATGCAAGCTTAACACCTATCCGGATAGCTCTGAGTAGAGATACCGGATACGTATAATGGAGCAACAATTTGGAATAGCTCCAAGTGGAACGTGGTAGCAGCATCTACGATATGACATAAAGTTTTGCGAAATACATAGGGATCTGAATATGGCAAGACCCGTTGACTACAACCTCTCTCACAAGCATAACATGATCAAACCCAGAACTCATTGAGTGTTAATCACATAGTGATGTGAACTAGATTATTGAGTCTAGTAAACTCTTTGGATGTTGGTCACATGGCGATGTGACCTGTGAGTGTTAATCACATGGCGATGTGAACTAGATTATTGACTCTAGTGCAAGTGGGAGACTGTTGGAAATATGCCCTAGAGGCAATAATAAATTGGTTATTATTATATTTCCTTGTTCATGATAATCGTTTATTATCCATGCTAGAATTGTATTGATAGGAAACTCAGATACATGTGTGGATACATAGACAACACCATGTCCCTAGTAAGCCTCTAGTTGACTAGCTCGTTGATCAATAGATGGTTACGGTTTCCTGACCATGGACATTGGATGTCGTTGATAACGGGATCACATCATTAGGAGAATGATGTGATGGACAAGACCCAATCCTAAGCCTAGCACAAAGATCGTGTAGTTCGTATGCTAAAGCTTTTCTAATGTCAAGTATCATTTCCTTAGACCATGAGATTGTGCAACTCCCGGATACCGTAGGAGTGCTTTGGGTGTGCCAAACGTCACAACGTAACTGGGTGGCTATAAAGGTACACTACAGGTATCTCCGAAAGTGTCTGTTGGGTTGGCACGAATCGAGACTGGGATTTGTCACTCCGTGTAACGGAGAGGTATCTCTGGGCCCACTCGGTAGGACATCATCATAATGTGCACAATGTGACCAAGGAGTTGATCACGGGATGATGTGTTACGGAACGAGTAAAGAGACTTGCCGGTAACGAGATTGAACAAGGTATCGGGATACCGACGATCGAATCTCGGGCAAGTATCGTACCGATAGACAAAGGGAATTGTATACGGGATTGATTGAATCCTTGACATCGTGGTTCATCCGATGAGATCATCGTGGAGCATGTGGGAGCCAACATGGGTATCCAGATCCCGCTGTTGGTTATTGACCAGAGAGTTGTCTCGGCCATGTCTGCATGACTCCCGAACCCGTAGGGTCTACACACTTAAGGTTCGATGACGCTAGGGTTATAGGGAAAGTATGTACGCGGTTACCGAATGTTGTTCGGAGTCCCGGATGAGATCCCGGACGTCACGAGGAGTTCCGGAATGGTCTGGAGGTAAAGATTGATATATAGGAAGTATGGTTTTGGCCACCGGAAGTGTTCCGGGCATCACCGGTAGTGTACCGGGACCACCGGAGGGGTCCACCAGGTGGGGCCACCAGCCCCGGAGGCCTACATGGGACAATAGTGGGAAGGGATCAGCCCCTAGGTGGGCTGGGGCGCCTCCCACCAAGGCCCAAGGCGCCTCCAAGAGGGGAAGGGGGCAAACCCTAGGGCAGATGGGCCCTAAGGCCCACCCTAGGTGCGCCTCCCCTCTCCCCCTTGTGGCCGCCACCCTAGATGGGATCTAGGGCTGCCGCACCCCTTGGGGTGGAAACCCTAGGTGGGGGCGCAGCCGTCCCTCTCCCACTATATATAGTGGAGGCAAAGGGGCAACCAACACACGAAGTTCTTCCCCTGTTGGCGCAGCCCTACCCCTCTCCCTCCTCGTCTCTCGTAGTGCTTGGCGAAGCCCTGCTGGAGTCCCGTGCTCCTCCACCACCACCACGCCGTCGTGCTGCTGCTGGACGGAGTCTTCCCCAACCTCTCCTTCTCCCCTTGCTGGATCAAGGCGTAGGAGACGTCACCGAGCTGCATGTGTGTTGAACGCGGAGGCGTCGTGGTTCGGCGCTTAGATCGGAATCAACCGCGATCTGAATCGCTACGAGTACGACTCCTTCATCCGCGTTCTTGCAACGCTTCCGCTTAGCGATCTACAAGGGTATGTAGATGCACTCTCCTTCCCCCCGTTGCTAGATTACTCCATAGATTGATCTTGGTGATGCGTAGAAAATTTTAAATTTCTGCTACGATCCCCAACAGGCATCATGATCATTCTTAGAACAACAACTTGTATAATTCTTGCCATATGATTTCTTATGCTAGAGTAATAATTCGATCACAATTTCAAGTATGAATCGTAAACTTCATTGACAACTAACAAACTATAATCTCAGTCATTGAAGCAATTGCAATTTATCATAACATAGGAAAGAGTCATTATATAAGAGCTTTTCAGCAAGTCCACATACTCAACTACCATATAGTCTTTCACAATTGCTGACACTCACGCAATACTTATGGGTATGGAATCTTAATCGGACACAGAGAAAGATAGGGGCTTATAGTTTTGCCTCCCAACGTTTTACCTCAAGGGTAATGTCAACAATAATAGTTCATGAAAACTTATATCCAATTAGCTATATATGCCAGGATCTTTCCAACATATTGTGCTTGCCAAAGGAATAAAATGTAAAATGGAAAGGTGAAGATCACCATGACTCTTATGCAGGGTAGGAGATAAAAGTAAAAGATAAGCCCTTCGCAGAGGGAAGTAGAGGTTGTCATGCGCTTTTATAGTTGGATGCACAAAATCTTAATGCGAAAGAACGTCACTTTATATTGCCACTTGTAATATGGACCTTTA